>NC_061508.1:47817151-47856552 GCF_022539505.1 Lolium rigidum
AGGTGAGGCGCCTTCGTGGCGTTCGGTGTGTGGTGTGAGTACCGCATCTTGGGGTGAGGCCTTTGTGGCGTTGGTGTGCATCGAGCAACCACACCTCAAGGTGAGCCTCTTGTGGCGTTCGGGAGCACTAAGCAACCGCACCTCTCCACCGGAGATTAGCACTCGCAAGAGTGTGAACTCCGGGATAAATCATCGTCTCCCGCGTGCCTCGGTTATCTCTATACCCGAGCTCTTTACTTATGCACTTTACCTTGTGATAGCCATCGTGCTTGAAGTTATATATATCTAGCTATCACATACTTGCTTGTATTGCTTAGCATAAGTTGTTGGTGCACATAGGTGAACCATTGCTTAGAATAAGTTGTTGGTGCACATAGGTGAACAATAGTATATAGGCTTTGGGCTTGACAAAGTAAACGCTAGTTTTATTCCGCATTTGTTAAGCCCATCTCGTAAAAGTTTTAAATCGCCTATTCACCCCCCCTCTAGGCGACATCTGTGTCCTTTCATCGTGGCTCTCGGTACTGGGGGTTTCGCGACGAAGACTATATGTAGGCGGAAGGGCAGGTCAAAGGGCGTCACGGGGAGCCCCACACAGCAGGGCCGCGCGGGCCCTATGCTGGCCGCGCCGCCCTAGTGTGGCGGTGCCCCGTGGCCCCACTTCGTCTTCTCTTCGGTCTTCTGGAAGCTTCGTGGCAAAATAGGCCCCTGGGCGTTGATTTCGTCCAATTCCGAGAATATTTCCTTACTAGGATTTCGAAACTAAAAACAGCAGAAAACGTAGCAATCGGCTCTTCGGCATCTCGTTAATAGGTTAGTGCCGGAAAATGCATAAATATGACATAAAGTATGCATAAAACATGTAGATATTATCAATAATGTGGCATGGAACATAAGAAATTATCGATACGTCGGAGACGTATCAGTTGGTAATATCTCCAGACGCAATGAAATGCCTATGAATTATACTCTTGTTATTGAACCATTCGATTGTTGGGGATTTGACTTCATGGGTCCTTTCCCTTCTTCAGAAGGTAACACTCATATACTTGCCGCTATTGATTATGTTACTAAATGGGTGGAAGCTATACCTACAAAAAGTGTTCATGGTGAGACCTCATTAAGAATGCTTTTAGATATTATTTTTCCTAGATTTGGAGTTCCTAGATATATTATGACTGATGGAGGTTCTCATTTTATTCATGGTGGTTTTAGAAAAACTCTCGCTAAATATGGTATTAATCATAGAATTGCTTCTGCTTATCATCCTCAAACTAGTGGGCAAGTAGAATTATCAAACAGAGAGATTAAATCTATCTTGCAAAAGACTGTTAATAAATCTAGAAAGAACTGGGCTATTAAATTGAAGGAAGCATTATGGGCTTATAGAACTGCTTATAAAAATCCCATGGGTATGTCACCGTATAAAATGGTTTATGGGAAAGCTTGTCATTTACCTTTAGAACTAGAGCACAAAGCTTACTGGGCCATGAGAGAACTAAATAAAGATCCTAAACTTGCCGGTAAGAAAAGATTGCTACAATTAAGTTCTCTAGATGAATGGAGAAGTGAAACATATGAAAATGCTAAACTCTTTAAAGAGAAAGTTAAGAAATGGCATGATAGAAGAATTATCAAAAGAGAATTTAATGTTGGAGATAAAGTCCTATTGTATCGGTCTCGTCTCAGATTTTTTGCGGGAAAATTACTCTCAAAATGGGAAGGACCATATGTCATTGATGAGGTGTATCGATCAGGAGCAATTAAAATTAGCTCTCTGCAAGGTAATGCCACACAAGTGGTGAATGGACAAAGACTCAAGCATTATATCTCGGGTGATTCTTATAACGAAGATGTTGATGTTATTCAAGTGGTAACTCCGGAAGCTTTCATCAAAGACCAAGTTGACAGTCCCGCAGAGTCCGACTTTGAATAGGTAACAGTTCTGGTAAGAAAAAGTCCGTGTTTAACTTTCCGAACAATGTTTTTGCAACTTTTGGAAAATATGAAAAATTACGAGATCGAAACGGAGTGGAGGAGACGCACGAGAGCGTGCCCTCACATGCCGGCGCGGTCCCCAGCCTGGCCGCGCTGCCCTGTGAGGAGGCCGCCTCGTCGCCCCTTTCCGACTCTGGTTCGACCTGGTACTTTCCGTTTGTCGAGAATTTTTTTGCTATATAATCCCCCGGACCCCTGGAGGACCGTATATTGTTTTCTCGACGTGTTTTGTTTCGAGCTGTTTCTGCCAGGATCCGTCTTTGATCTAGAAGCACCATGGCCTCCAACAACAAGGACAAGGAGCCTTTGGAGGAAGTGAAGGGGATGTTTTCAACAAAAAGGAAGCGGCAAACTGCAGGGAGTGAGCCAATCTTGGTGGGATCGGTTAACACTGGACGTTCTCTTTCTCATAACTTGCAGGGACCTCTACCGCCTGCCCTTAACCTCGGCTCTTTCCCTGCTGTGGAGGAAGCACTACGGGTTACCGATGAGTTTTGTGATCAATACCGTGCTCTGAGAAGAGAAGTGGAGATACTTCAGGAGGAGAACAACCGACTTCGCAGATCGTCGGAGTATCACTCAATTTCCATCACAAGGCCACCACCGGCATTTTTGGATAACAATGAATCTCTTCGAGTCTTAGTGCAGAATTGCCAAACTGAGAAGTTGAAGTTGAAGGAGATCTTTAAGAATCGCGGGAAGAATTCATCACCACCGCCGGAGGAGTAATTCATCATCGGTATTGGCATCCCCTTGGTTTGTTCCAAGCTTGGGGGAGTGCCGCGGTATCACATCATCACTATCTTTTATCTTTTTTACTTTCAAGTAGTGTCATATCATGAGTAGGGAAGTTATCATATAAGATGTGTTGCGGTATGGAAGTATCTCTCTTTAGTTGGTTATCTATGTATCCCTTGGTGTGAGTTATCGTTATGGAATATTAATGAGAAGTCTTATCATTTACATATTGCACATCTTATTTTAGTTTGCAATCTCTATTATATGATTAATCTTGTTGTTAGTATTGGTATCACTTTGGGAGCATTGAGTAAATCTATTTGGTTTTGGCAAACTTAGCATTGGTCAATAGCAACAACACTTTGAGTTTCAAGTAGAGAAGAGGAAATACATGTAGATATGTTATTATCTTTCTTGTTAGTTCCTAGCTTAGTATTCTGAAGTTAAAATTGTTTGTGCTTACAAGGGGATGCATGATTATTTCTATCACATGTATATTTGTTTGTTTCCCTCAACTCTTATGCTTGCTAATTAACCTTGCTAGCCAAAGACCTGTACCGAGAGGGATTACTTCTCGTGCATCCAAAACCCTTAAACCAAACCTATGCCATCAGTGTCCACCATAACTACCTACTATGTGGTATTTCCCTACCATTCCAAGTAAATACTTCATGTGCTACCTTTAAACAATTCAAAAGCTATTACTTCTTATTTGTGTCAATGTTTTATAGCTCATGAGGAAGTATGTGGTGTTTTATCTTTCAATCTTGTTGGGCAGCTTCCACTAATGGACTAGTGGCTTCATCCACTTATCCTATAATTTTGCAAAAAGAGCTGGCAACGGGGTTCCCAGCCCCAATTAATCAACCTTCATTAATAACTCTCTTCACATGTTTTGCCCTGATTAATCAGTAAGCAACTTAATTTTGCAATAGGCACTCCTCCATGGTATGAGATTGTTGGAAGGCACCCGAGGATTCGGTTAGCCATGGCTTGTGTAAGCAAAGGTTGGGGGGAGTGTCATCCTTAAATAAACTAAAGTACATGTGTAAACAAAAGAGAAGGGGGATGATCTACCTTGCTGGTAGAGATAACGTCCTTCATGGGAGCCGCTCTTTGGAAGTCTGTTTGGCAAGGGGGTTAGAGTACCCGCTACCATTCGTTGACAACAGCAAACACCTCTCAAAACTTTACTTTTATGCTCTTTATATGATTTCAAAACTTAAAAAGCTCTAGCACATGATTTAATCCCTGCTTCCCTCTGCGAAGGGCCTGTCTTTTACTTTATGTTGAGTCAGTAAACCTATTTCCCTCCATCTCAAGCAAGCATTTGAGTTGTTGTGTTCAAACCATCTACATTGTGATCTATTTCATCATGTCTTCTATTCTTCCTTGTTTAGTACAAGTTTTATCTGAATGAATATAGCTTTGAAAGTTATCGATGATTATGAGCAGATTACTATGATTGAGTATGCAAGTTTATTATAAGCTTTAATATGAGAGCACTGCTCAATAGATAAGTATAATCTGTTAACTGTTCTCTGACCAAGAACAAAGTTTGCCATCACCAATTATGATTTCCTATGCACCTTTATTTGTGATTTCCTTCTACTTGTTTCAAGTTGAATTATATGAGGAAGTTGTTCACTAGAATGTCTTGTGTGAATGAATATGATGCTTCTTGTCCGTATTTTATTTATCGACTCTTCACTCCATAAACATGTGGTCTTGTTTACCGAGTTCAGTTTCGCTTGGGGACAAGCGAAGTCTAAGCTTGGGGGGAGTTGATACGTCCATTTTGCATCACTATTTTGTATCATAATTTGCTGTTATTCATTGATATATTTCATATTTGGAGATGATACTTATGTTATTTCATCTATTTTGCATGTTTCATGATTATTAGAGGATCGCGCACCGGAGTCAGGATTCTGCTGGAAAAAGCACCGTCAGAATGCGATATTTCGGAAGATCAACAGTTGACGGAAATTATATGGAAAATCCTATTTTTCCAGAAGACGAAGGGAGCCAGAAGGGGGAGCCGAGACCTCATAGGCCCGCGCGGCCCAAGGCCTGGCCGCGCCGCCCTGTGAGGAGGGGGCCCACAGCCCCCTCTTGCCTCCTTTTCTTCGCGTACATCTTCGCCCCGAAAACCTAAGCTCCAGAGGATAGTCGCGAAGAGTCACAGCCGCCTCTGCGGGGCGGAGAACACTAGAGAGAAAAGAGCTCTCCGGCAGGCTGAAATCCGCCGGGAAATTCCCTCCCGGAGGGGGAAATCGACGCCATCGTCACCGTCATCGAGCTGGACATCATCTCCATCATCATCACCATCATCATCATCATCACCGCCATCTCCACCGCTGCACCTCGTCACCGCTGTAACAATTTGGGTTTGATCTTGATTGTTTGATAGGGGAAACTCTCTCGGTGTTGATTTCTACTTGTTATTGATGCTATTGAGTGAAACTATTGAACCAAAGTTTATGTTCAGATTGTTATTCATCATCATATCACCTCTGATCATGTTCCATATGATGTCTCGTGAGTAGTTCGTTTAGTTCTTGAGGACATGGGTGAAGTCTAAATGTTAGTAGTGAATTATGTTGGTTGGTATTCAATGTTGTGATATTTAAGTTGTGGTGTTATTCTTCTAGTGGTGTCGTGTGAACGTCGACTACATGACACTTCACCATTTATGGGCCTAGGGGAATGCATTTTGTATTCGTTTGCCAATTGCGGGGTTGCCGGAGTGACAGAAACCTAAACCCCCGTTGGTATATCGGTGCAGGAGGGATAGCAGGACCTCAGAGTTTAAGGCTGTGGTTAGATTTATCTTAATTACTTTCTTGTAGTTGCGGATGCTTGCAAGGGGTATAATCACAAGTATGTATTAGTCCTAGGAAGGGCGGTACATTAGCATAGGTTCACCCACACAACACTTATCAAAACAATGAAGATTAATCAGCTATATGAAGCGAAAGCACTAGACTAAATTCCCGTGTGTCCTCAAGAACGTTTGGTCATTATAAGTAAACAAACCGGCTTGTCCTTTGTGCTAAAAAGGATTGGGCCACTCGCTGCAATTATTTCTCTCGCACTTTATTTACTTGTACTTTATTCATCCGCTATATCAAAACCCCCGAATACTTGTCACGTGAGCATTTACAGTGAATCCTTCATCGAAACTGCTTGTCAACACCTTCTGCTCCTCATTGGGATCGACATTCTTACTTATCGAAGATACTACGATACACCCCCCCTATATTTGTGGGTTATCATCTACATATGTGAAAACAAGCCGTAATACTCAAGAAGAGAAATATATGAGGTTTGTGAGAGAACATGTGGCTTGTAAGAAGGATGTGGAGCAGGTAGTTGGTGTGCTCCATTCTCGGTGGGCTATATTGTTCTACACCCTGCTAGAACATGGAGCCGTGAGATGATGTAGGAGGTGATGACTGCTTGTCTGATTATGCACAACAATATCTTTGAGGAGAGTGTGATGATAAGTTGTCATTCGTTTGAATAGTTCCTCTATGTGCATCATGAGGTATGTGGTCGAGACACTTACAATCAACTTCTAGAGGATTTGATTGAGCATATGTAGGCTCACGTAGGAAACAACAAGTCATTTCCTCTCATTTTGTTTGCTTGCAAACTTTTTTTGATTGTCAACTATGTTGTTTAATTGATCGTGAACTATTTAAATACATTATTTTGTTATGTTCAAAATGGCCAAAATGGCCGAAATAAGGAAAAAAGGGAAGGGTGACCAACACAGACTAAATGGGCTCCTCGCTCGGTGCACTGCCATCTTAATGAACTAGATAATACCCCGCGCGTTGCTGCGGAACCATTTAACGGCATTTGTAGAAAAAACCATGTGATACCTGATGTAGCAAAAAAAAAAATGAAATTTTAGGAGACACGATTTATACGAATAGAAAAAGGAACAAACAGCATGGTACATATTGTTGGAAAATCCCTATATAACTTTCATGGGTGTGTTCAACAATTACACCATATACACTTACAGAATAAAATAAAACTTGAGAAATGCATAGCCAGTTACACGACAACTTCATTTTGATTGGCCTATATTGGCATTAGCTCCTTTTAGTCTTCACCTACAAAAAATGAATGTATCTATATGAGACATAGAATGGGACGGTGTATTTTTTGTCGGTTTGAGTAGTTGTCGAGCATGTTGCTCAATAAATTGGAGGGTGTATGGACTGAATGAATTGCTTTACCACTGGACGAATCATAATGTCAAGAAAGATCCAAAAAGGTCTGTTCCAGACATTTCTGAAACCAACGGAGAAGTCATTTGTAGATTGATTTCATGAGATGTATTGCGATGACTACTGATAATAAAGCAGTAAGAGATTTTACAGGGTGAACAAAGCATATCATATGTAAGTGCGAGCTACTGAAATAACTAGATGATACCCCGCGCGTTGCGGCGGAATCTTTAGAAAAAAACTATTATGTATGGGAAATGTAGAAATATCATAGAACAAAAAAGCAGCACAACATAAAAGGTATTATAAATATTGCACAACTTAAATATAAATCGTAAAAGAACATGGTTTGGGATGTTATATGGAGATGAGACTTTGACAAAATCAACACAACCTGAACTGATTTAGAGCTATATATATATTTGATTTGGAACAATTTGGTACATTGTAACAAATGCTAAAATCATTTGGAAGCAACATGCACATAAAGATGCATTGCTCAATTATTATTTTTGTATATAAAGTCATATGTTCTTCTTTACACTGCCTGCCCTTAATCCATCAGATGAACTACTTGTTCCTTTCATGGATCTTTTGATGTGCATCGGTTCAGACATGCTGAAAGTGAACCTTGTAATGAACATAAATAGTGAGTCCACATGAATTAATAACTGAGCCCGTGTAACAAAAAAATGGCCCATTAAAAAATAGTAACTGGCAAAAAATTGGAGCGTGACCAAGATGGAGAATTGGAGATGAGTAACTGATGGGCAGTTCTTGGAAGCTCTGAACCTGAAAATGAGCACATACAATGACCAACGTAGAAGGAATGCATATAGCTGAAAACTGGTGAAACAGAAACCATATGAAAAATAGATTTCTCTTCTGCACTGATTGTACGTGAGCATGTCTACATGATTTCAAAAATCACTATCACATCAACACTTGATGCCTGCAGAAACCAATAAAAGAATGAACTAATGGGACAGTGGAATTACATAAACGAATGATATACCATAAATTGATTTCAAATCTAATCCAATATCCCCTGCGAACATGCCAACACAACCTCGTCAAAAAGAAATTCCAGCCTCAGATCTTGTAATTTTAGACAACATAAAATGTGAGGTTAAGAGTTGCAGACAACATAGACGCCAAGGAAGCAGAGCGAGCCCACGTAAAGTCCTGTGTATAAAAGGAGAGAATGGATCAGGTCACTGAGGATTGAGTGTGGGTTTGGGAGGTCGATTTGGACAGCTTCAGAATCAGCGCAGAAAATTTACAATTAACACGTCGGAGGACATCTAAAGCATAATGAGCAATATGAATAGATCTGATTTCATCAATGAAAGAACAGACAATGTAAAAAAAAAAAAAACAGGCAAATGTAAACTCACTTGTACAGGGATGGAACTCCTGCCGTGGGCACACCAAGAAGTATAGGCGAGCACAGGCGAGCACAGCAGAGAAAATTCCTCGATGAGTTGGGCGGACCGCAGACGACGACCTCCGACCGGCGCCGCTGCCGCGCACTGACAATGCCACCTCCTCGATGAAACGTCACCGCCGGGAGCACCAAGTGACAAACGGCAACGGTCACCAAGTGGAGGGGCACGCCGCACGCCAACTCCAGGAAGAATTTGCACCATGATGCAGAAGCGTCGATGCTTGCTGCGGCCTCGTCCTTGCTCTTCCTAGAGCTCAGTTTGGCGATCGAGGAAAGTGCAAGCGTAGTGTCGCGTTCCCTGGTGCCATGGCGGCCAGTGGGCTGCTGCTGGTGGGCTCGAAACATCCACCAGTAAAACAATGTGGATATTTATGAAAAAACTAATACTGAATTTCTGCTTTTATGTGCCTACTGTACAGACATAATGCTCCCAAGCAAACTGGCATTGTCTATGTCCCGAATTCACCTGTAATATTTGCAGTGAGAAACAATGACATCAGTAAATAATAGGATCATGCACAAAAAAGAAGTGGATGCTTATTTTTCAGATCCAAAATGTTATTATTGCATAATTAGTGAATGGGAAGTGAATTCTTATAGCCTCTTCTAGTAAAGTTAATTGACCATTAGTTTAATAAACAGGATTCATGAAATAGATCCGATGCTAGAAGTAAAATCAACTAACCATTATTAGTTTAAGAACCAATAGCTCACATTCTTTGGTCTTCAAGGTGCAAGAAACATGATTCCTGAAATAGATCGGGTGCTGGAAGCCAGGGCGTCAATAGCGACTGACCAATTGGCTTACCACAATATACCAGTGTTCATCACAATATAAACACTGTAACTTTACTATTTTAGCTTCTATTGACCTGAAGATGAATTTCCGCAAATTGATAATAATAGTGAATGCACATCTGGAACGCTCTATACTTCGAGCTTTACAACAGATCTGCCACGATAAAATACTATTCGCCATAGTTCTATACCACGAAGTAATTTTGTTTCGGAAAAAGAGAACAATCTAGAAAATAAGATCTAAGGCCAAGATCGCACTTACAGGCAATTGGCATTTGCATAGCTCCACCTCCGTGCTCACAAAGGAAGGGCATTGAACATTAACTTTCAAATCTGATTTAGAAAATCTAACCTTAAGGTGGCATGCGCCATTGATAGCAGAGAAGGGTGGAAACCATGACAAAGGCCAGCAGACTACCTGCAATCCAACCAACATGAACCAACCTTGAATAAATGAAATTCCAATCAAATCGGAGCAGGCAAACCTTGAGCAGTTTTCGAGCGGGAGGTCAACCTAGCAGATTGACAAAATAAGTGAGGGGATAAAAAGAAAGGGAGAAGGAGAATCTGGCCGGACAACAACCAAACCGGAGACCTCTACCAAAGACGGACGTGAGCAGGCCGGCGCTCGGGATCTCCATGGAACCACGGGGAGCTTGTTAAAGATCGAGGCGCGCCGGTTCAGTTCAACCTAGCTGCGCTCCGGTTAAGTTTAACCTAGAAGCAGCTTTTTCTGTATTTAATGATGGCTGATGAATGATGGGCACCATAGGGCGGTTTCACGAGCAATTATGGCCATGAATCGCCGCGGCGGTGGAAAATTAAAGAAGATGGAATGGCGAGCGACATGTACCAGCCCAAATAGAAGCCCAAGTGGACACGCCCAGGCCACGTACAGATATGTGATATGTGTGACGTCTAGCCCAATGTCGAGAAAATTCGGGAAAGGCAGAGAGCGAGCACACTCGAACGACAGGCAACGCGCGGCAGAATTAGTGATGACGTGGACGCATGAGAGGGCTCCAAAATGGGGCCATCTATTAAGAAAGAGAAGATCACTGTTGTAGCGAACCTGAACAATGTAGTTGCTCCATAGTAACTTATAACTCGGATTTTGACAAATAATATTTGCGAGAAATGCTTATGTGGTAGCAGAAGTGAAGTAGCAGAGCATATTACAGGAATATAAATTAAAGTTGGTGTTTCCCAGTTCTACAGCTAGGAGGATAAATAAGGAAGAAAAGCACACCTGGTTTCAGCTAGGATTATCACTTGAAGAAAACAACATTTTGTATTTGCAAACCCGAACATGAAATGATCCTCACAGCGTGTGACAACCGTAATGAAAGTTGAGCCTGAATGGTTTACTCATACAGTTGTACCACAAGTTGTACTCAGATCTGTCAACTGAAATTTAATCATAACAGGAAAGAGTAGAAACCAACATAGGATTCACATGACAAATTATTAGAATCCTCAATCTGAATTTGTTATGCCGATAGTTATACCTGCATGTTGTTCATAAAACATGTGATTCCAGATAAAGTAGATAATGGAAAGCAATAGAAATAGAAGTACACGGTTGATACCTGATTTGGAGATTGACATGTAGAATGGTTGTTCTTCAAATTCATAGAAATACAGTATGAATGTTGAAATAACCAGAGGTGGCTTCAACAACAGAATGCAATATAAGCTTCCGCTTGAAGAAAAAAAGAGTACATGGGAAGATTGGACTACTGGAGCGCCTTGGGTTATTCATCATGAGAACCATGTCTCGAGTATGAAGCCTGACGGTGTAACTTGTCTACTGATATTTTGTGATATCAAGATTGATAATCAAAATAATTAGCTGAGGACATGTACACAACACTTTCACCAATGTGAGGTCAATACTGAATCTGCACTTCAGAATAAACGAAGATGACCCAGAATCAAAACTCAATTCAAGCACGGGATCTCCAGATAGAGAAGTCCTATCAGGTGAACTAAAAAAATATATAAACAACCCTCACCAGATGCAGAACCCACCATTCCACTGCAGTAGGAGAGAAAACGAATAGCCCCTCCAACAAACAAACATGATCTTATCAGGTAATGTGGGTTAGTCTCATGGTGTGTGCGGGGCGTGCGTCCTGTGGCGGAGCTTGCAGGCCAGGCTTCCACATCAAGGGGGAAGGGAGCGAGATGAAGATCCACGGTAGGGCTGTGGTGTCTTCTCCGGGTCTTAAAAGGGAAGATAAGGCTGATGAGCTACCTCGTTAGTGGAGATCGTGGACCGGTGGAATCCCCTTCTTCCATTTCCGGTCAACTTCTTGTAGAGAGTTTTGGCTGCAGTTAAGATGCGTTGAGGAAGAGGAACCGAGCAGTCGAAAATTATGAGGAAAGGGCAGCAGAAAGATGAACTAATGAATAGATGAGCCGGCTAATGGATGAATTAAATGGCTGCCTAGTGTCTGGGGAAAATAGAAAATAATTGATGACGTAGTCTCACAAAATTTGTTGGCAAGACTGCTGAGGTGGCAGTTTAGGATTGCTTGTAGATACATGATGAGGTGGATACATTGCATGTGCAGGAAAATGGGATCAGCTATGCGTTGAGGAAGAGGAACCGAGCAATCGAAAATTATGAGGAAAGGGCAGCAGAAAGATGAACTAATGAATAGATGAGCCGGCTAATGGATGAATTAAATGGCTGCCTAGTGTCTGGGGAAAATAGAAAATAATTGATGACGTGGTCTCACAAAATTTGTTGGCAAGACTGCTGAGGTGGCAGTTTAGGATTGCTTGTAGATACATGATGAGGTGGATACATTGCATGTGCAGGAAAATGGGATCAGCTATTAAGAATAGAAAGATTAGGGAAAGACACACACCTCTGACCTATCCACGAGCCGATCTAAACATATAAAAAAAATTGGTGTATGAAATGGGTTGGCCCACTTGAGATGCCCTAAGACAAACCTCACGAATCATCCCCTACCAAAGGACCGTGTGATTACCTTTCATAAAAAATTGGGGATATTAGTAGGGCGGTCACCTGAGAAAGTATCTAGTACTACATGTCACTTGTGTCCTACTTGATTCCAGGAAAATCTGGACCATCTATTGGCATTCAAGGGACATGATGGAAGATAGTTGTAGAACCTGACCCCCCAATTGTACATATGCGAATAAACCCCCGTGTTTTGTAACATTCTAGCAGAGAATCTTCTATAATCTCTCTCCTCACACACGGGACAAGATTCGATTCACCACAAATAGACTAGATTATAAGTCAAGCTCATCGCAGCCGTAGCTCAACCCGCCGCTGGCACGAAGCTGGATCAGCCTCCGCGTTCCTCCGGCCGCCCCTACCTCTGTTGCTACATGTAGCATGGATACTCCCAAGCACATGCCTGAGGGCACTCTTCTCGGTCTGTCCCTTGAATATGACTTCAATGCATAAGCGTTGCGTTAGTTCTAGGTCCTTATTGCAATCTCATTATTTCTATATTTGTTGATTTCAGAAAATAGTGAATGCAATTCAGAGTTTTGTCAATTTCTAAAAGTAATTAGTTTGTTGTTGCTCTCGACCCATGTCCAGTTCAGCTGGTGGGCCCGTGGTGTTTGTGCATCTTCGCTAGTCTAGCTTCGTGCTAGGAGATTCAGGTAACTTGGGAATTTGGTCGATCTGAAGTGGGCAGAGCTCACACACTGTAATTCTGAGGTCGTGTGACACAATCCAGAGAAAATCGGAGACGAATGCGTACATGTGCCATGGTGGGTCAAAGTTTCCGGGCTTGTTCGATCATGTCCCTTGATTTATATTGAGAGATCCGGATTGCTCTGGAATCATGTAGCACGTATGTGCCTGGGAGTACTAGATATATTATCGCGGTCACCTCTCCGCTGGCGTCCATTTATTGTGTAGTATCATCAAAACCATATAACGTGATGTTCATATAAATACTTATCAAACACATATTGAAGTTACGGTTATGTACTTATGTTTGGAGCCTATTTAAGTCTATCATGCTTATAAGAGAGTAGACAAGTGAACCCATGCACCGAACCCATTTTTTATCATAAGAAACACATTTTACTTGCATTTAGATTTTCAACGGTTATTTAACCCGAAAATATAAAACATTTATTTTTCTTGCGTTTAGTTCCTTCATATAAACTACACCACTACGTTATCAAAATTGCCACTGAAACTAGGAATACAAGATTCTTGTGCGTGGATTCTTGGTGCCCTTTAAATTTTTTGGACAAGTCTAGATCTCAGCCTACTTAGACTTAACTAAATGTCAGGCCCGTGACATTATCAAGTCTCAGTTACAACCTAGTACTTGCAAATCATGTGCAACTCATAGCATAAATCTTGAAGCGTTTAGATACTGCAGCTGTAAGTGGCGTGGATTTTTTTAATTAGTTACAACTCACTTGCAACATGAAAATTCTTGGTTGCTACCCACTTGCAACATGAAAATTCTTGGTTGCTACCCACTTGCAACTAGAAAATATTTAATCGCACCTCACATGCAACTAACATATTAGAATAAATCACGAGGCAAATTGAATGGCTAAGAAATCAATTGAGATATAATCTCTACTACCTAAAAAGAATCTTGTGGTTCCGTCGTCAATCGATACGGACGGTACGTTCGTCTTTCGTCGCGCTTCGTCCTGCCCCGCTTCGCTCAGGGCGCAATCCACGTTTCCCCGTTAACTCCCGAGAAAGATATCCGGAAACAATCCTCAATCCCATTATCCTCACTCTCGCGCCTGTCACGCATGGTATCTAGCGTGAACTCACGTGCCAGATCCATCGGGGCAAGTGATTGTTACAGCGCCCCTCGAAGCAGCCCTCATCCCACCTCCAACCCACCGGCAGCGTTTGGCAAGCTCCTCTGTGCTGATGGAGAAGCCGCGTAGCTTTTGGGTCGAGGACGATGAGGGATGGACGGCCTTCTCGCTTGTTCCGCCCATGCCCACCACCGAGGCCCTCACGCTCCGTATCCGGGTCGACGACGATGCCGGCACCGCCGAAGCAGAGTAGAAGGACGCCGGTGCCACTCCTAGCGCCGAATTCACGCCTCGATTTGGCTCTCGTGGTTAGGTATTTTTTCCCCTTTCCTCTGCCGACTCGAGTGCTTTGCAGGCTCTGATTTGATGGTTATTCGTTTCGTCTAGATTTGCTATGCAGAGCTGGAGTATGATCTGCGCCCTGACGGAACTTTCGCCGCCATACTTCAGGATACTACTCGACCATCCTTCCAAGTGTCGTCACTTTCCGGGCCAGTCTCTGAAGTTGTCCCTCCGCTTGTCGCTGAGATCCTCGTCACACCTGAGCCATCCTCCATGGAGCCGGAGCTAGAAGTACTGCATACGGTATACACTGACGAAACTGATTGTTCTAGCTTTGTCGAGCACTGCCTAGACTATTCCCGTAACATGGTCTGCTCCAGGATTACACGGCCACACTCTGCTATTGCAATGTCTTCTCTCATTTGATGTTAGATGTGCATTTTACTTACTGCTAGCACATGGAGGATTTTTGGTCCCCAAACAAGTGTAGGATTCAAACCATTGTGCGATGCATGTGCAGGAGTCTACTTTGATTAGTTAGGCGTGTAAGAGAGACATCACCAGCATAAGAAATTTTATTGGTCCTTAAAGAACATCAGAGTTGTAGGGTTAACAAAACAAGTGTTGTACTTTTAAAAAAATGATTTGATCTTTAAGGCTGCCTTGTGCTACTCCCTCTTATCCATCTATTTGTAAGAAAACCATGTGTGATGGATTCAGGTGTACAAAAAAGTCAAAATGTACACCATGGATCTGCTATTCAGCATGGAAAGCGAAAACAAATGTGGAGGCACATGCCAAGTTTCTCCAATTCTCAGATGAAAATACATACAGGAAAAGATCAATTGTTTTTGAATACCAATTTGACTATTTGTCTTGTTTGACTAAAATCTCAGAGGCTCCATATGAAGGGCTTAATGGATTTATGGATTTTGGTGGCTTTGTAGAAGAAGTGAGGCACTGAGAAGTGTGCATCCGTGACTTTGTCTAGCTTGCCAAGATTGGGCTCAGGGTGTTCATATTCTTGCTTGATGAAGCCATGTTATCTAGACCAACCCCATGACGTGATAAGCAAGCTTTGCAAAAAAAAATTCCAATGTGTGCGCCAATATAGTATTTCCCTCCCCAGGTGCATTATTTTATTACTTAGTTTTTCACATGCATCTCCGAGTGTGTGCTATATATTTATTTTCCAAGTACATGTTGCAATTCAAATAATTATTTGCAAGATGCAGCCTAAATTTGTAACACCACCAAATACAAGAACTATTTTCCAAGTACATCTATTGGCATAAACCTAAATTTGTAACACCACCAAATACAAGAACTAATTTGTTTGGACTGGCTTTACTGAAACTAAGATCTGTACAGTTTGGATGATAAACATTAACTGAGTTTTGTTACTTCACTTGGATCCAAATACATAGCAAGGCTTACATTTTCCCATGCAGTATATACAATATGAGAAGACCCGGTGTAAATTCCATTCTCATATTTTTGTCTTGCTTAAGTGTTTGTATTGTTATCTTGTAGGAGTACATTTAGAAAGTATGATTATGTTAATTTTGTATTTGATTACAATATTTCACAGGCATGTGATGTACCACGTTATGATTCTTAATTTAATTTTGTATATGATAACATAATTCACAGAGATATATATGTTGTGAAGAGTGAAGAACATGCATTGCATTTGCACAACTACTCTCTTAACATTGCTTGTGTTTTCCAAGGCCATGTGGCACCTTCTCTGATCATACTGCAATTACAAATGTTGATATTTAATTTTAGATGACCATGCGGTATATCATAAAGGATAGACTCGGAAAATGTAATACTACAAAAATTCTTATACCAATAATACTTTCCAGCAGCCATAATTAAAATTTTACACACTTTATCTTCTTTACTATTAAATTACAATAGGTGACTGCCTGGTGTCACAAACGGGTCAAAGTTTTTTCCTCTAGACCCAACGTCTGCTAGAAATCCTAGGCCCAATATTTACCTACTACTAATAAAGTACGAACTGTTTCCGTCGTTTGATCCGTCATCTATGGGGTTTTGTCCGTTTGGCTGGGCGTTTTCGTAAGTTGTACTGTAGTTCTTTGTATGTCGCACCTACATCCGGTTTGGATTTCGCAGCGGGCGGTTGGTTCTGCTACTACGAGTTCTGCTACAGGGACCACGCGCCGTGCGCCGTGGTACATCAACATGGACTCCCCTTTGTCAACATGTAAAAGGTCTTGATTTAGGCAGCTGAAGTCGTAGAGACGTAGACCCGACCATATCCAGGGCCTGATCATATCTGTCTCCGTATGGCTTGAAATACTCGAAACCCCTCGTCGGCAGGGCAGGGCAGTGACTGCCGCTGGTCAGATAGATTCCCCCAACTCGATCGATCGATCGTGCTGGCCGTGGTTACATGATCGGGCGGAGCAGGCTGCCTCGAACATGGATACTTCGCCTGCCCACGCCGGCGACGGATACTGGGATATGGATGGCGTCCCATTTTTGATGTCTGTCGCCCAACCAAACAGTACGACAAGGGGATTAGGTAGTACAGAAAACGAAGCGGCAGCAAAGGAAGCTCCACAGGGAGGACATGCCTGGAATGCATCATCAGCCTAGCGAAACCCGACAAGATGATCATGATCGTGTTTGTGTGCAGGGATGCGTGCGGGAGTGGCTAATACGGCGGCCAGGCATGTGGATCCGGGTCGTGGGAGACATGCTACAAGGTGATCTATGGGAAGTTCAGGGACGCTGGCTACGGGCCTACGGCGACGTGGTGACCCAGATTGTGTGTTCAGGAACTTGCTTGGATCCAAGTCCATGCCCGTGACGTCGACCCAGCCAGCCGGGATATGCCATGGTGAGCGGTGTTGGAACTAATATTGTTGGCTAGCAGATTATTATGTTAATTTGTTTTTGGTCGGTCAAGTCGTGTCCATCTGCTAGGCTGCGGCAGTAGTCACATACAGATGAGATCATGTGGTACATGCAAGCTAGTAGTGGATTAGTTAGTTGAGTTAGTCAAGTCGTGGAGTTTGTTAGCTAGTCAAGTGCAAGTGGAGGATGACCGAGTTATCTGGATCATGGAGGGATTCCAGGACGTGGAGCTAGTCGTGTGTGTGTGGCGTGAGTAGCGGCAGCACTAGTGACTGCATGGTCATACCTTTGTACTGTGCACTCGCGAAGTCGATGAGGCGGAGCGTGCCCTCAAGTGGGGGCTGGTGGCTTTCGTCTCCGGCACCAGGCGCGCCGTGAGCTGCTCCGCTGCGTCGGCGGCGGTGCTGGAGCGGTTCCCGGCTCTCGAGGGCCACTTCTCGGTGCACAGGTTTTGGCCGGCGGACCTGCTGTTCGTCTTCGACTCGAGGGCCAAGCGCGACACCTTGTTGGCGGCGGACCCTTTCGACGGGCGCGACTTCTCCTTGCGCTTCGGCGTGTGGAACCGGCAGCTCCAGGCCACTAGGCGCACGATGCGCTATAGAGTGCACCTGGAAGTGGTTGGGGTGCCGGCGGTGGCGTGGAACCTGGCCACGGCCAGGATGATCCTAGGCTCCTCTGCTTGGGTGGAGCGGCTAGGAACGGAGACGGCCAGCAGGGAGGATATGGGGAGTTTCAGGATCACGGCGTGGACAGATGACCCGGCGTCGATTCCGAAGACCAAGGAGAATTGGGTGGCGGAGCCTCTCCTCTTTGGGGATGAGGACGACGACCTCCTTCTCCCTGTGGAGGCGCTGATTCCGGAGGAGGTCGCCTTGCTCGGACATGAGGCTACGGTGCACCTCATGCGTGTGGAGGATCCGGTTGGGGAGGCAGGCGGCCCTTCTCCCGGGGACGATCGTGGAAACGGCCGTGGTGACGACCATGGCGAAGGTGGTGGCGGCTTTGGCCGTCCTAGAGACTCCAGTGGGGCGCACCCACCCCGCAGAGGCCCTCCCGGCCCGGACCGTGACGCTCGTCCTCCGGGAAGGCAGGCGCTAGCGCGGCAGTGGCGCGGAGGCGCGGAGCGCAGGGTGGCGGTGGGTTTCTCTGCCACCGTTCGACCTTGGCCTCCGCCAGGTGACGTCGACGACGACGGCGAGGGGCAGTTTCAGCAGCAGCCTGCAGAGGACACTTCCGCAGCTGGTCGGCAGCAGCTGCATGTGGATTGCGAGGAGGACGCACCTGCAGCTGGTTGCCAGCATCAACATGTGGCTTGTTGCGCGCGGCAACAGCCTCATGTGGAAGCAGCGCGTCCTGGAACTAGCTTCTCGGAAGCAGCAGCGCGGGGCGTTCTGCCGAGCCTGGTGCGTTGGCCTCTGGGTGGCGCTGGGCGGAGCGCCTCTCCGGCTAGTTCCTCCAGCTTGGGGTTGTGTGGCAGCCGCGGCAGCTCTGGCCCGCCGCTGTTCCGGCCAGCGTCGCTGCCAGCTGCTACCTCGCCGTGTGCTACGAGCTCTTCTTCAATCCAGTCGACTGACGTGGGTTCGCGCTGGCCCAAGGGGAGCCCAGTTCTTTGGGCCATTGACGACGAGCCACACTCGCCGAGAGGGCCGTTGTCCCCTAGCGGGCCTCTCTCGCCGGCTTCTTCTGTTAGCTCTCGTGGATCAGGTGGCTTCGGCTCACCTCTCTCATACTTCACCGTCGAGCTGTCCCAGGCCGCCGCCGCTGGGGCTGCACTTGAGGAGCTTGAGGAGGGGGAGTTTGTGCAGACGGCACCTCGCACCGTTGCCGTGTTGCCGGTGGTTTCTGTGGACGGCTCTCCGGGCGTTGCTGCTGCAACCTCGCAGGCTGTGGCTGCCACACCGGTGGCTGGAGGTCCGGTTCCTGCTTCCTCTACTTCTACCAGCCTCGACATGCGTCTGGAGTCCTTCCGCGACAGATGTCGCCAGCGTCGTACGGCTTTGCTGCCGAAGCCGGCACCCAAGCGCCCGCGCAAAAAGAGGGCCCCGCCTTCCGTGGTCCGCCGCAGCAGGAGAGTGGCCGGCCGCTTCGCTGCAGGCACTCCCATCAAGCAGCAGCAAAAGGCGCTCATGCTGCAGCTGGGGATCGCTCGCGAGGGCGAGGTGATTGGAGACGAGGCGTTGGATGCCTACCTGAGCTACTTTGACAAGACCATGTCGGAGGAAGACTTAACTGCGTGCTTGGCTCTCTTTGGTTGGTTGCCTTCGGCCCTTCCACTGGCTGACGTAGAGGAGGACATAGTGGTTTAGTGGTCTGTGGAGTTGCTGTAGCTTTCTCAATGTCTGAGTTTGTTTCCTGGTTGGTGTGGAATGTGAGGGGCCTGAACTCTTTGGCCCGTTGTGACTCTATTTACCAGATCGTTTTGCTTTCGGGTGCGAGTGTGGTTTGCTTCCAGGAGACCAAGTTACAGGTGGTCTCTCGGGAAGTCGTGGATAGATGCATGGGCCGCGATTTCGACCAGTTCTTCTTCCTCCTCGCGGATGGCACCCGGGGTGGTATTCTTCTTGCGTGGAAATCGGCGGTGGTTGCCCTCTCCAACCCTCACTACTCCCCAAACGCCATTACGGCGCGGGTGGGAGGAGCGGGCGATAGTGGATGGTGGTTCACTGGAGTGTATGGCCCACAAAGCGACCCCGACAAAGTGCTCTTCCTTCAGGAGCTTAGGGACATTAGAGATCTCCATCCTGGCCCGTGGGCGGTGGCAGGGGATTTCAACCTCATCGTGGATGCTCAGGATAAGAGCAATGCTAACCTCAACCGCCGCATGATGGGCAAGTTTCGTAGGCTGCTTGGCGATTTGGAGCTCAAGGAGCTATACCTCAACGGGAGGCGCTACACGTGGTCTAATGAGAGGGAGCGCGCGACCCTGGAGAGGTTAGATCGGGTCTTCTCCACTGTGGACTGGGAGGCTGCTTTCCCTTCCTCCACCCTCTCGGCGCCGAGCTCTTCCACCTCAGACCACTGCCCGCTCCTGTTGAACTTGGCGGCGGATTTTCCTACGGGCAAGCGCTTCCGCTTCGAGGCCTTCTGGCCCAAGGCGGAGGGTTTCCGGGAGATTGTGGAGGCGGCATGGGCATCGACGACCGTGGAGGCCAACCCTTTCAAGCGTTTGGCCGCCAAGCTGTCCGCGACCGCCAAGGCCTTGACTAGCTGGAACGACCGCTTCATCGGTAATGTTAGGCTACAGATTCTGGTGGCGAACGAGTTGATCCTGCGACTGGATGTGGCTATGGAGTCGCGGGCGCTTTCCCGCGGCGAGCGTGGGTTGCGGAAGCTCCTTAAGAGGAAGTTGTTGGGTCTTGCATCGCTTGAGAGGACGATCGCACGCCAGCGATCCAGGATCACGTGGTTGAGCGAGGGGGATGCGTGCACCCGCTTCTTCCACCTTTACGCCAACCATCGGCGGAGGAAAAACTTCATCGCTCACTTCAAAGTGGATGGGTCTCTTGTGACGGATCAGGAAGGCAAGGCCAAGGCGGCGGACGCCTTCTATGAGCAATTACTTGGCTCCTCCCCTGATCGCGGTTTCTCCCTCGACCTCGATTACTTGGGCATGCAGTCGCACGACCTTGTGGAGTTGGACGCTCCCTTCTCGGAGGAGGAGGTGTGGAACGTGGTCAAGGCTCAGGAGCCTGACAAGGCGCCCGGGCCCGACGGCTTCACTGGTCGATTCTACACGTCATGTTGGGAGATCATCAAGCATGATGTGATGGACGCCTTCCGGGCCATGTGGCTTGGGGACTACCGTGGGCTGCATGTGGCTAATCGGGCGTTGATCACGCCGCTCCCCAAGCACGCCGAGGCGGTGGAGGTTAAAGACTTCGGGCCGATCAGCCTCATTCACGGTGTGGCCAAGTTATTGGCGAAGGTCCTCTCGGTGCGCCCGGCGCCGCGTATGCCGCAGCTCATCGGGCCTCACCAAAGCGCGTTCATCGGAGGTAGATGCTCGCACGACAACTTCCGGCTTGGTCCAGGTGCACGGCGAGGCGGCCGAACGCCCTCAAATCACCGGCCTTGATGTTCAAGTTGGATATCACCAAGGCCTTTGACACTGTGGATTGGGCCTTTCTCCTTCAGATTATGATCAAGTTGGGGTTTGGCCCACGTTGGACTGCGATGGTGGTGGGGTTACTTAGCACGGCTTCTACCAGGGTCCTGGTGAATGGTGCCGCGGGTGACTTGATCTACAACGAGCGTGGACTGCGGCAAGGGGATCCCTCTCCCGCTTGCTCTTCGATTCGGTGATGGAGGCACTTCACCTCCTCCTTCAAAAGGCCACTTCTGAGGGGTTGCTTTCGCGGCTCGCCCCACGTGGTCTCCTCCACCGTACCTCTATGTACGCGGACGACGTGGTGACCTTCATCAAACCAGAGAGGGCGGATTTGCTGGCTTGTGCAGCAGTGGTGGAGGATTTCGGGGAGGCCTCGGGCCTCCGCACCAACCGAACCAAGTGCTCCCTCCACCCTATTCGTTGCACCGTGGAGCAAGTGGAGTTGGCTCAGTCGATTTTGCAGTGCTCGGTAGAGGGTTGGCCCTGCAAGTATCTGGGCCTACCCCTTGGGCTGCGCAAGGTTACCGCGGCTCAGCTGCAACCCGTGGTGGAAAGGGCAGCAAGCCGGCTGCCCCTGTGGAGTGCCCGATTGCTCAACCGTGGGGGGCGGACGATTCTGGTGCAGACCACCCTCAGCGCCATTCCGGTTCACGCGATGATGTCGCTGGACATCCCCCCCCAAGACGATGCAGGCTCTCAGGAAGATTTGCCGGGGCTTCATGTGGAAGGCTAGGGCGGACGTGAGTGGCGGCCACTGCCTGGTGGCCTGGGACAAGGTGACCTCTCCTAAATCCTGTGGGGGTCTGGGCCTTCCCAACCTTCAGTTCCTCAATCTGGCGCTACGTTGCCGGTGGGCGTGGCTACAGAGAGTGGACGCGACCAAGGCTTGGGCGGAGTTTGATCTCAAGGTTCCCTCCCTGGCCCGGGCCCTCTTCGATTCCGCCACGGCGGTGGTGGTTGGCAACGGGGCAAGAGCTTTATTCTGGAAGGATCGCTGGCTGCAGTGGCGCTAGGGTGGCGGACCACGCACCCAATTTGGCGGCTTTGGTTCCGATCCGGAAGGCCAAGGCTCGCTCGGTCAAGGATGGCCTCGCCGGGGAGTGGCTGCGCGATTGTGGGCCGGACCTGAGTCCTGCAGCGGTGGCGGAGTTCTTCCACCTATGGGGCATCCTCGCCGGTGTCACCCCGGACCCGGAGCGAGAGGACTCCTTCGTGTGGCGGTGGTCGGCGGACCGGAATTTCTCCGCGAGGTCGGCTTACGCGGCCTTCTTTGCGGGTACTACGGTGGCGCCGGTTGCTTCGGAGATTTGGCGCTCGAGGGCGCCATACAGCTGCAAGTTCTTTGCTTGGCTTGTGTCCCGTAACGGATGTTGGACGGCGGATAGGCTCCGGAGGCGTGGCTCGGCGCGGCCGGCGGCTCGCCCTCTCGCGACCGGGAGCAGGAGACGCTCCAACACCTCCCGCTTGGTTGCGTGGTTGCCCGTGAGGTCTGGGCGTGGGCGTTGACGCGGTGGAACAGGTTGGAGTGGATGCCTGGTGCGGGCTCCGAGATAGTGCACTCGGTGGACCTCGCTTCATTGCCCCGGTGCCGTGCGCAGGGACTTGTGGACGGCGGTCATCCTTGTTTTCTGGTGTATCTGGAGGCATAGGAATGACGTGGTGTTCAATGGCGCCACCCCGGCGGTGGAGACCATTCGGCATAGGATTAGGGAGGAGTTTCAGAGGTGGCGTGTAGCTAGGCTTTTCCGCTCGGAGTCCTTCGGTTTTTCTGAGTCTTTTCCTTTTTCGTGGCGGGACGGAGATTAGGCTTTCGTTTTTGTAGGGGAGCTGCCACCCCCTGTTGGCAGTAGCACTCGTGGTTCGGGCTTTCTTGCCCTTTCTTCTATATGATTAGTACACCTTCCAGGGTGTATTCTCGAAAAAAATACCTTTGTACTGTATTTAAGCTGAGCAATGGAATGAGAAAAAGAGTGGCCTGCGGGGCAGAAAAACAATGTAGCACTTGTGAGTTCCAGGGAAGAGAGTCTGGGCAAAGCTCTTGTGGTATTCTTCCTTGGTATATGCGTGTGTTGTGTGCGTTTTTGTGTCCAGTGTGTACTCGCGTGAGTCTTCTTCATCCTTAGTTGAGAGGTAGGAGACAAGAAGAAGAGGGAGCTGCATGTGGCAGCTCCTTCAAGCGGCTTCTCCATGAACTTCCCTTGAGAGCCTGCTGCACAACCATGGCGTGGTGGACCCTGAGGCAATCACGAAGGAAATCGCCAGCAACGAGTAATAGAAGCTGTCCGTGTTCAACGATCCATCCATCCTTTTTGTCACTGCTACGCTACAGAAGTGCCGTGGTGAAGCAGCTCGTTTTCTGAATCCTAAACGTCTACCTTTGGTGTATTTGATTTCAGTGTCTTTACTCGACCCAAAGTTGTGCCTGCAATTTTGTCGCTGTAAATCTTAGTACACAGTTAGCTCGATCAGTTGCTCTGTCTGACGATCTGGTACTGAATGAACTGAGAAACTCTGATGAAATATGTTAGTTGGTAGTGCTTATGCCCGTATCAAATATCTTGATGGCATCTGTTAGCAGCAATTGTGCTGAATTCAGTACAGATTAGGGCTGCCAAGACATGTTGTCCAGTGTTAGTATAGTTTGTGTGATATATTTTTTCTAGGAGCACGAGCGAGAGAATGTAAAGGATATAACATAAATTAGTTATGCAATTTTCAATGTCAGCAATTACTCAATGATGCAATGTAAAGAAAATCAAGTGCGTCAAAACAACGGAAGAAACATTCCTCCTTTTAATATCAGAATAACTTATTTTTTGCTTCATGAAGTGCACTTCCTCACAGTCTTCACGGGGTGCAAATCGAGTGGGGATGCAGGTTTTGCGTGATGGGGCGGATGTGGACAATCAAAAGCCTGATTTTAAACTGCTTGAGAACGACGTGTAGAGGGGGTTGTACTAGAATTGAGCATGGAACAAGTGCGACGATGAAAAAACTTGGCCATGGACAGGGGCGGATCACTGCATAGAAAGGTCCCATCGCGGCGTAGATTCGCGTATCTTCGTAAGCGGACGGATAACCCATAGCAACGCATGGGCAAATTTCCTAGTAAACATCAAACATCTGATCTCTAGTAAATCCAAAAAAAATTATGGATCAGCCAAGTTTTACAGAAGCTAGAGGATAAAATTTTCAAAAAAAAAATTTAAAAATTAATTATTTTAAGGATGAGTTAGATTGGTCTAACACGATCCAACGAGGTAGGGCCAAGCCTTGCAATGCAAGTATGCGACTCACTTCTTTTAAGTAGTGGTGTTCAAATCTGTTTGCCCTCTTCGGAGCTCGTATGTTCCTACATATATCTGCGACGGACGTACGTATCTAGTACGTGGAGGTGGGCGTACGTATATAGTATCTCACTACATGCGCGCCCTCGGTTTTGGTATCAAGGAATCTCTTTGCCCAGGTCAAACAGATCGATCGAGTAGCGAAATCAAGCTAGAGGAGAAAGAAGAAAGTCTCTCTCTGACTGCGCTCTGACAGCATGCGTTCGTAGGGCGGCCGATGCAAGCAAGCGATCACCGCCTACGTCATTCTTACACAAGTCTTCGTCCGATCCTGATCACGGAACGGCCGCAAATCAGGCAACCTATATATACGCTCTCGCTCCATACTCCAGACGGGAGCACGACCAAACTGTAGCCAGTAGCAAAGCACAAGAAGACGATCGACGCGCCAGCCGCGCGCGCCGTCCATGCGGAGAAGCACCGAGCGATCGAGCAGCAGCTCTTCTCCGACGTCTTGGAGCCGGAGCACGACTGACAGTAGCTGGCCGTCGCCGCCGAAACGCCCCGCGGGGCGCACCAAGTTCCAGGAGACGCGGCACCCGGTGTTCCGCGGGGTGCGGCGCCGCGGCACGGCGGGGCGGTGGGTGTGCGAGGTGCGCGTGCCGGGGAGCCGCGGGGAACGCCTCTGGGTCGGCACCTTCGACACCGCCGAGGCGGCCGCGCGCGCGCACGACGCCGCCATGCTAGCGCTGCGCGGGCCCTCCGCCAGCCTCAACTTCGCCGACTCGGCGTGGCTGCTCCACGTCCCGCCGGGCGCGCCGGCCGCTTCCGGCCTATCCGACGTCCAGCGCGCGGCCAACGAGGCCGTGGCGGACTTCCAGCGCCGGGTGGCCACCAGACGCGCCGCCGCCGCCTATGGAGGCGCTTCGGAGGCTTCATCGGCGCCTGCATTGACTGACAGCGACTTGGGGGCAACTTCCGCTGCGGCAGATGCACTCCCGGCAGGGGCAGCATTGGACACTGACATGTTCCATGGTGACATGTTCGGCGGCATGGATGCCGATTCGTACTACGCTAACTTGGCCCAAGGGCTGCTGCTGGAACCGCCGCCGGCCGCCGTGGACTGCTTGGAGGACGACGAATGCGGCGGCGCTGAAATGGACCTGTGGAGCTAGCTACTGTATACACGCTATGCATAACAATGCAGTGTGAGGTTCTTTAACCGGTAGTTAGAAGTTAGGATGAAACAGATTGACGGATTCTCACAAATCAGAAGTTGAACAAATGTACTAGTACCACGTACATTGAACCTGCCAACAATTTGGCGGGAGCATTTCATATTTCCTCAAATACATATCTGAAATCTTTGTATTTTTTCCTGAATTTATTTATGTACATGTCAAAACACTTGTTTGAATCGTCGTATTACATAGATCGATTTTCTCTTCTCCAAGATTGTATCGATCCACCAGAAGTTCTGCTAGGCACCAATTGAAAGAGATGTCAAACCACTTGTTTTCTTTCGAGATCAAGTCAAAACACTCTGTGTACCCGTGGTTACCTGCAAATGAAGAAGGAAGACACTAGTGGGGATCATTTACTCCTACTAACATCAGACGTCGTCATCTGATCAGATCAATTATATTCAGTATAGTAACACTCGGGAAATTAACGAGACACAACTCTCCATCAGTCGGAGATTGGCATTGCTGCGTTGCCCTCCGTGGCCGGAAGTCGGCATGCAACGGCGACCTGCGGGCGAAACCAGGCCGCAGGCGCGCTCGAACAGCCGCACGCAACTTGGCAGCGACACGGTCGTGCTGCTTACTAGTGTTCATCATCACACACATCACACAACGCTCATTTGCTCTTGCAGAGGTCATCTCGATCTTGAGCACACAAAGTCATGAGCCGAGCCGCCAAGGTAACAGGTTCAGTTGACTGAATTAACTGGCCCCGTTGCAGCCGGAAAGGCAACTGTTGTCCTATCCCACGCGCCGCCCGGACACGCGCTACCTCGAAACTAGTCGACCTACGACCTGACAGCCCGCCGGCCCGAACAACAAGGCGGCGAACTTGATCGATCGTCACACTTCCTAAGGCTTTTTTTTTTCTTTTCGATAAAGGTGTTTTATTATTCGAAGTATCAAGCATTACATCCAGTCTCAGCATAACTAAGATGTACGTATCCGTTTATGAATCCAGTATCCAAGCTAAAACGAGTACATAATAAAGGAAAAAGGAAAAAAAGCCAACTAGTCGACAGCTCCATTGACTTCTATCCTACGGCTATGCAGCTACCTATGTTGGGTAATAAAATCCTTAGCCGTATTCTCCAATCGTGTAGACATCTACATAAATAGGTCTCGGTCCTCGAAGCATTGAAGCGGTGACCATGAACGGATTATAGTTGTACATCTATAGATAAGCTGCATAATAGAAGAATTTTTGTCATTTAAAACCTTGTCGTTTCTACACAGCCAAAGCGACCATACAACTGCAATCGCTCCCACTCGAATAATCGTTTTATACCTTGAATCCACCTCATTTAGCCAATTGCCAAATATATTGGTTATACTACGGGATGGGTACATGGTAGAACCTATCTGAATGATTGACCATATAGATCTAGCAACCCAACAGTTGAAGAAAAGGTGTTTTATTGTCTCATCTTCGTGACAGAACACATATTTCTTGCAACCCTACCAGTTGCGTTTTACAAGGTTATCTTTAGTAAGAATCACACCTCGACGAAGATACCATGCGAAGACCTTAGTTTCTAATGGTATCTTCATCTTCCAGATGGATTTATTTTTTAAAATCGGTTCGGTAGGAATGCAAAGGGCTTTATACATTGAGGCTGCCGAGAATACACCATTCTTGGTAAGACTCCAACGGAATTCATCGGTCCCCGTAGATAACTGAGTTGAATCTAACCGCTGAAGTAGCTCGTTCCAAGAGTCAAGGCGGGGACCTGCCAGCCCAGAAGTGTGAATCTCCTGGTTTCCAAATAACTTAGGATATCGCCTTTGAGCCTACATACTTTTTCCGTAGCAGTTGTTGCCATACACCGTCCTCCGTTAATAACCTGGCCAGCCATTTTTCTAGCAAGGCCCTGTTTTTAACTTCTAGATCGTGAACACCAAGTCCACCGATAAATAGAATTGTATCGTCGACATACTGAAGAATTGATAAGCCCCCATCAACTAAATGGGGAACCACACCTTCAATTTGGCCATCGAACTTGGCGCGTTCAGTTATAATTGCAAGCATATCCGAGACAATGTTAAAGAGCATTGGGGACAATTGATCTCCTTGCCTCAACCCTTTTTTCATCTGGAAGTATTTGCCAATGCCATCATTGACCTTTATGGCAACACTGCCACCAAAAATGGCATTATTAATTAAAGCGTGTCACTCATCAGAAAATCCTTTCATACAAAGTGTTTGTTGAAGACAGGACCATTTAACTTTATCATAGGCTTTTTTCAAAGTCGATTTTGAGTATGACCCCATTCAACTTTTTACGGTGCATCTCATGAACTGTTTCATGCAAAGTGAAAACTCCATCTAGGATGTATCTACCTTGCATGAAAGCCATCTGAGAAGGACGCACCACATGATCTGCCACTGAATTCAGTCGAATAGTAGCTACTTTTGTGAAAATTTTGAAACAAACATTTAAAAGACATATGGGTCGGTATTTTTGGATCTGTTCCGCATCAGAAACTTTCAGTAAAAGAATGATTTCGTCAAAATTGATACGGAATAGATCCAGCTATCCCGCATGGAGCTCAACAAACAATTCCAATAAATCAATCTTCACAATATCCCAGAAAGATTGATAGAATTCGGCTGGAAAACCATCCGGTCCTGGTGCCTTATTATGCTCCATCAGAAAGACTGCCTTCCTAATCTCCTCCTCGGAATAAGGGGCGATTAGAATGGCATTTTTTTCTGGAGTCACCTGTGGAATATCATCCATCCTGGATTCATCCAGGGATAGATCTGATTCCTCATGTTCACCAAACAGACCCTTATAGTAAGATGTATAGGATTTGAGTTGCTCCTGACCTTCGATCAGGCCCTCTTCCTGGACAAGAGAGTGAATATGTTTCTTTCTGTGTCTACCATTGTCAACACTATGAAAGTATCTCGTATTCGCATCTCCTTCCAATAGGAACTGGGCCTTAGATCTCTGATACCATTTGAGTTCCTCTTCACGAAGTAAACCAGCTAACTTTGCATTGTATTGACTTTTAAGTTCAATTTCTTGCGTAGTCAGCAGGCGTACCTCAGCGATTGCCTCTAACTCATCAATGTGTGATGTTAGGCTGAGTTTCTCTTGTTTGAGCTGCCCACTCATGTGCCTAGGCCACTGTAATATCTCACGTTTACAGGCAAGAAAAAAAAGAGAACACCAGAGTGTGCATTGCATTCATGCATAGAAAATCTGGGGAATTTTCACGCTTTTGTTTAAAACTGTCAAAGTGATCGAGGTTTCTCTTGCATCAGTTGAATTGAGTTAGTCATCAATGTGAGTGCGACAAATTTCGACATGACCTTTGTGAATTCATGTGTTTTTGGGAGAACAAATTTGAATTCAAATCAAATAAGGAGAATATGAATTCAAAAAAGAAGTTGAATTGAATTTGAATTCCAAACTATAATATGAAATACAATATGTAAAAGTTAACACATTTGATAATTCAAAATAGATAGATAATTTAAACCTTATTACAATTATCATAATTCAATCATTTACAAGCTCCAAAAGAAATAGAAGATTACAAAGAAATAAAAAGAATCCCTAAATCTAATCTTGATCTCCTTATTCTCCATATCCTGCAAAAGAAACAACAAAAGACAGAAGAAGTGGTTTGTGAGGATTAAAATGTTTGCCTCCACCTTTGGGAGGCAATGCTACTGTTGGTGACTAGCTAGAGGGAATCAAGAACTTGTCTTGATTCCCTAATGATAATTAGAGGGAGTAAATCCAAATTAGGAAACAAGAGACATTCCGAGTAGGTTGATCACTATTCCATCCGAGGCATCAACGAGGCATTGCCATCGACAGTAACTAATCATATCTTAAGCAACCAGGGACAAGCAAGCAACAACTGATTGATTCAGTTCATTTTTAGGCAACAAGGCAACTAATTTAATCTCCTTCTAATCTAGCTAGACACCATAAAAGGCCACCAGAGCATTTCTCTGGATCATGTTTGACATTGAAAAGCCAAAATGATCCTAACATTTAAAAGCCAGTCACACTTGAATTGTTTAGCTCACATAATAATATAAGCCACCAAGATAAATAAGGTAGGTTCATATATAATAGTCATATATGAATAGCAGACCAACACAAGTAGTTTTCACTTGGCAGTACAAAAGGGATGCCAAAGTATTCAATCAGCCGTGGCTTGCATAAGGAGGAATAGAAAAGCAACTTTCCCACTAAAATATCAACCATCACTTGCACCGGGGGAAGTCACTCAACTTGGTAACTTGTACCCACAGGTGGGGCCATTTGCAAGCAGCACACACAACAATATGTTGTGTGTTGTCATCACCACAACAAACAGCTCCACACTATATAACTAGCAGATATGCTCCAGCCGCATCACACTTTGATCTTGGTATCAAGAATCACAGCCACAGCCATCTCACAGCTTTATGCAAGATCTCTAAAGAGAACAAGTTCATACCCATTCAAACCACACCAAATCAACGACATAAATCACCAGCTAGAACTAGGAAATTGAGAAAGCAGTGAGGAGCAAGCATACCATCGGAAGATGGTTCACCAGAGTGCAAAAGATCAAGCCTCATGTACACCAAAGGCAGGAGCATATTACTTAGAGATATTTCCTAAAAGCATCTCATAAGCCATATCAAATAGCTTGTCAAACAGAAATAGGTTGTAATTATTTTTACATCATTTGGCTAGACAAGGTAGCACTGGCAACTAATAAGTATTACAGGTAGTCACAACACTAGATTTGTTTAGTAGTTGAACTAAACCATGTCCCTCTAAATGAGATATCACAGCAGAGTGTCCAGCTAAAACAACCCCTGCCTGGACACGTACAAGAAATTAAAACCCACCTAATGCAATCCTAGTCTCAAACCATCAGTCTTGGGTTAAGCCAAAGGCATCACATGTTAACCCATGAGATTTTCTACATCTTTTACAAGTTCTGGAAGCACTTCAGTGGCAATCAGAGAGATTACCTACTGCAATACCATCCAAATACATCAATCCCACATTTAAATCCATCCTTGAACCTAGGCAAGAATTTCCAGAAACTATATCATCCAGTGAATATCACTTGATGGTACAGGCAAAGGAAAATGCCACCATAAGCTCAAAACTCATCACCTTGCACCACACACAAATAAAAGTCAGATGATCAATGATCATCTACATCCAACAGCCAGGCCACCATAAATAAGCATACAAGCTTATAGAGCGCGCCACCAAGTAAATCATCTAGCCACCACAAGCTATCATTTAAGCCAATCATGTGTATGCACATGATCTAGAGATTCCATAACAGCAAAGCCATTAGAGATGCTTCTAAGTTCACAATCAAACCAACAAACCAAGCATCAAGTAAATAGTGCATGTTGTAGTGTATATTCAGTTTCATCAGTCAAAGAAATACAACCAGCCACACATGCATGGGGTAGTTAAGCAAGTACCAAACATGGATAGTATTACGTATATATAAGGTATGGATCATTAGAGCCATAGATACCCATGCTGGGATGATTAACTCCTCCAAGTCGAGGCATTTTACCAAGCACAAGGCAATGGATCATCAAGCAACGGTACCACATATATATCACCAATATCACTTCATGACCAAGGTCCCAATAATCAACTGCATGAATCACTATAGCTATAAGCTAGTAGTAACCAGATAAGCGGTAGCTATAAGCACAAAGAAAGGAAAAGATGAATATAGCTCACAGTGCCGTACAGGAAGTAGCGACGTAGGAGACGCCGGGGTTGCGTCTGCGGCACCGTCCAGCCAGCGTCGAGGATGAAATAGTTGCAACAACAACATGTCGATGTCGCTGGGGTTGCAGGCACACTGCAAGACCGCGCCAGCGATCGAGTCCGGGACTAGGGTTACTGTGGGGCGCTCGTCTGGGAATAGAGCGGAGTTGAGGCGGAGGGGGCCGATAGAGAATTCCGTGGCGGCGCCACGACGGCAGACGACGATGCCCGCCGAGGCTGGCGTTGGCCGGGGTAGAGGCGGAGACAGCGATCCCAATCAGGGTCGTGAGCGAGTGATTGGAACCATGAAAACCAAACCGATCAGGGGGAGGTTGTAGATAACAACACGGCGGACCAAAGCCCCATTCCGCCGGCGCCGGAGTAGGCCAAGAGCAGCCAGGGAGAGGCGGTGGAGCAGCGGAGTCATAGGTATGCGAGCCTGCAAAGGGGAGGGAGTGAGCGCGTCGATGGACCGGTCGGGTCCGGTCTACTGGACTAGACTCGGCCAGGTTGGGCCGAACCTGGTTGGCCAGGCCATTGGGCCAGCCCAATAGACCCTTTGGATTTATTTTGTTTTCTCTAGCAAAACATTTCAACCTTTAAGTTAATAAAAAAATAGAAACCAATAAGTACCTACTAATTAGTACCCGAAAAATAACTCTTAAAGAATAGGTAAAATATATAAACAAATACTTTAAAATTAAAAGAACAATAATATGAATTTTCCTCTAAATTTTAGAAGATTAATTTTAAATCTTAAACTATTAAGACCTAAATACTAAAAAATATAATTTTATTGTTTCTGCTTTTTCACATGAAGAAAATATTAAATATTACTTTGGATTAAAATGCCATATAATACAACAATTTTTTCTTTATGGTTATGTTTAATCATATGCAAACCCTAACTGATCATAACTTCAACTACTATTTAAAACCCTAAACCCAAAAAAGATATTTTCCCAATCGTCTTTTAAAATACTAAAATTAAGGAAACATCTTAATAAATATTAACTGTAGCTAAAATTTAACTTTAATTCCTTAGTCAATAATTGTTTATTAAAAGCTATTTCTAATCATAATACATTCCTAATTCAATGTCATAAACACTTAAGATATGACTTAAACCCTAAATTTATATTAAAGGAATAAATAACATTGTTCTGCAACTATATTTGTGTATTAATAAGTAAAACAAGATGCATGTTCATGTTCTATTAAAATCCTTTGGGGCAAATTAAAATTGTTTCTTCCAGGTATTCAACCTTTCTAAGTAATTCTTTCATAATAGTTAAGAAATTATAATAATCCCTGAAGCAACTATTTAGGATCCTTGTTGAACAGAAACATATCCTATTCTACTTGAACTCTATAAACTTTAGATGCAAGATAAATTGTTAAAGTAATGTATTCATCCTTGATAACCTTATGTGGTCAAGTGATAGAAGATAAATGTGAACTCTAAATTATTACTTCTAGGTCATTAATCTTAGTCCACATTCCTTTGTGTAACACCACTCTTACCAACTACAAAATCAACCATGTTATGTGGTCATACTTAACAAAATCATGCAACTACTAGATGATTATAAAACCATCTTGTTTTAGATCCATCTAATACCTATCTAGGGAACTAAATTGGGAATCATGGTAAACCCTAAAACCACATAGCTCCTATTTGAAGTATTTCTTGTTCTTTATTAAACATGTTCTTCAAAAGTTATTCTTTTGAAGTAAATATCAAGCAAAGCATAGAAGCAAATAGTTCTTACTTGAAATTACTTATTATTTCTTAATTAACATGTTCTTCAAAAGTTATTCTTTTGAAGTAATCATTAACCATGCCTGGACAACTGCTCTTTACCTACTAAGATTATATCAACCACTATTCCATTGTGTGCTACTATGATTATTCTGATGCATTATACCACTTGTATATAATACCAAGTTAACCAAACCCTAATAAGAACCTTGTTTGTGAAACCATCTCTGAAAGTGCAACACACTCTAAAAAATCATTACAACTCAACAATTCTAAATCATCGGAGTTAGGTTACGCTTAGAACGATTGCATCTCATACTATGCATTATTGCATGTTTGTTGGTTCTTTAAACATTGTCCTTACCAGACAATGATGGTATTCCAGAATTTCGAATTATATCATATTGAAGTCCTTGTCTGCATAATCTTGCAGTCAAGAAAGGAAAGTTCATCGCTTGCTCATATCATTTGATTATTTTTTTATCAAATTATATGCAAAGTACTATACTTATCACTCCTGCATTGAAAATCAAAACATTACTTTACAATTATGAATATGACTATGTGGTGGGCAATGGAACCGTGGTATGTGTTGATGGTGGAGGTTCCATTGCAAGGGTTGTACTCATCTAGGACTAATCACCAATGTCGTCTAGTGATTCTAGCGCCGTACATTTCGCGTTAACCATGAGATCTATAATGGCTCTAGGGAAGTCAGTTGTATCTTTTTCCTTCTGCATATCAACGGACTTGATAGGGTCTGGTGATAACCCACAAGTATAGGGGATCACAACAGTCTTCGAGGGAAGTAAAACCCAATTTATTGATTCGACACAAGGGGAGACAAAGAATACTTGAAAGCCTTAACAGCGGAGTTGTCAATTCAGTCGCACCTGGAAACAGACTTGCTCGCAAGAGTTTATCGAGTAATGACGACTTTATAGCAGTAGCTGATAGTGAAATAACAGCAGCGAGTAACAAAGATAGTAGTAGTGATTATAGTAAACGAGCAGGATTAAAATATCGTAGGCACAGGGATGGATGACGGACGTTGCATGGATGAGAGAAACTCATGTAACAATCGAAGCGAGGCATTTGCGAGATAATAATAAAACGGTATCCAAGTACTAATCAATCAATAGGCATGTGTTCCATATTTAGTCGTACGTGCTCGCAATGAGAAACTTGCACAACATCTTTTGTCCTACCAGCCAGTGGCAGCCGGGCCTCTAGGGAATCTACCGGAAATTAAGGTACTCCTTTTAATAGAGCACCGGAGCAAAGCATTAACACTCCATGAACACATGTGATGCTCATATCACCGCCTTCCCCTTCGGTTGTCCCAATTTCTGTCACTTTGGGGCCTCGGGTTCCGGACAACAATACGTGTATACAACTTGCAGGTAAGATCATAAAGCAATGAATATCATCATGAATTGATAACATGTTCAGATCTGAGATCATGGCACTCGGGCCCTAGTGACAAGCATTAAGCATAACAAGTTGCAACAATATCATAAAAGTACCAATTATGGACACTAGGCACTATGCCCTAACAATCTTATGCTATTACATGACCAATCTCATCCAATCCCTACCATCCCCTTCAGCCTTAAGCGGGGGAATTACCCACACATGGATGGGGGAAACATGGATGGTCGATGGAGAGGCGTCGGTGGTGATGATGGCGATGATCTCCTCCAATTCCCCGTCCCGGCGGAGTGCCAGAACGGAGTTTCTGGTCCCGAGACGGAGTTTCGAGACGGTGGCGGCGTACTGGATGTCTTCTGGCGATTTCTTCTTACCCCCCGTGCGTTTTTAGGTCGAAGGCGTTAAGTAGTCCAGAGGAGGGCGTCGGAGGCCGGCCGAGGGGGGCCCACGCTAGGGCCGCGCACCCCCCTCCTGGGCCGCGCCGGCCTAGTGTGTGGGGCCCTCGGGCCTCCACCTGGCTTGCCCTTCTGGCTCCGTCAATCTTCTGAAAAAATAAGACCTTTCGCATAAATTCCGAGGATTTTCCTGAAAGTTGGATTTCTGCACAAAAACGAGACACCAGAGCAATTCTGTTGAAAACAGCGTTAGTCCGTGTTAGTTGCATCCAAAATACACAAATTAGAGGCAAAACAATAGCAAAAGTGTTCGGGAAAGTAGATACGTTTTGGACGTATCAACTCCCCCAAGCTTAGCTTATTGCTTGTCCTCAAGCAATTCAGTTAACAACTGAGTGCGATAAAAGAACTTTCACGAACACATTTGTTCATATGATGTAAATATTCTCATGATATGGCAAGTACTTAAGCATTTCATAATAAGATACATGCAAATAAAACTATCTAATAGCTAAGTCAATCATGGAAAAGGTACCAACAAATTAATAATGAGCATCATGAATCATGTCTATCAGCAGGATTGCAATGTTCATAGAAGGATATGATAAAGTGGTGTCTCGCTTGCCCGTATTTGTACAACAAAACATAAATGCTCGGGCACCTTTGAAGTTCATGAAAAGATCGGAAGTAGAGATTATCAAAGATAAAAGCATCAAAGTTATACCACAGTTAATCACATTTTGGGACAAGCATATTATACTAAGAATGACAGTTGTGCTCTCAAGAAAGTGCTCAAAGAAAGGATGGAGACTCAATGTAAAAGAAAAAGATTGACCCTTCGCAGAGGGAAGCAGGGATTAACATGTGCTAGGGCTTTTCATTTGTAAAACAGGAGTAACATTATTTTGAGAGGTGTTTGTTGTTGTCAACGAATGATAGTGGGTACTCTAACTACCTCGTCAACCAGACTTTCAAGAGCGGCTCCCATGAAGGACGTTATCTCTACCAGCAAGGTAAATCATCCCTCTTCTCTTTTGTTTACACACGTACTTTAGTTTTATTATGGATGACACTCCCCCAACCTTTGCTTACACAAGCCATGGCTAACCGAATCCTCGGGTGCCTTCCAACAATCTCATATCATGGAGGAGTGTCTATTTGCAATTTAAGTTGCTTACTGATAAATCAGGGCAAAACATGTGAAGAGAATTATCAATGAAAGTTGATTAATTGGGGCTGGGAACCCCGTTGCCAGCTCTTTTTGCAAAATTATTGGATAAGCGGATGAATGGATCATAGCGAATAAGATGGGGGGGTGAATGGTGCTACGGCAAGTTTTAGTCTTTTTCAATTTTTAGGCAACGGAAGGTAAAGGTGTGAACTTTAGCAATAGGGGTGATCCTACAATGAATATCGGACAAGTGCAACAAGTAAAGGAATCAACAAGATAATGAGAGTAAGGAGCGAGACAACCGGGGGGCGCGAGGCGTGTCGAGGTTTGTTTACCGCAGTTCCTTCCACTAAAGGAAGTACGTCTGCGTTTAGGAGGTGCTAGTCTCACACAAGAGACTAGACGGCCACACCACGAAGGAAGGCCTCACCTTCTTCCTCGAGAGAGCTCCACGAAGGTGCTCTCCCTCTTCCACTAAGGCACCGGTCGAGGCGGTGATTCCTTCACAAGGTTGGGGCGAGCTCCACACACAAGGATGCTCCCAACACCCTATGGAGCTAGTACATCACCAAGCTAGACTCCATAGCTGCACATCTCCAATGCTCCACCATAGGAACCCATCTCCAATGCTCCACCAAAGGAACTCTTCCAATGCTCCACCAAGAAGCTCTCGCAAGGCTCCACCAAGAAGCTCCTCCAAGGCTCCACCAAGAAGCTCCTCCAAGGCTCCACTAAGAAGCTCTTCCACCAAGGAACCCTAACACCAAGATCCACTAAGGACTACCACGAATTGGTGAACTTTCTCTCGGTAGAATGATAGATCGGGGTCTTGATACGTCTCCGACGTATCGATAATTTCTTATGTTCTATGCCATATTATTGATGATACCTACATGTTTTATGCACACTTTATGTCATATTCGTGCATTTTCCGGAACTAACCTACTAACAAGATGCCGAAGTGCCGGTTCTCGTTTTCGCTGTTTTTGGTTTCGAAATCCTAGTAACGAAATATTCTCGGAATTGGACGAAACGAAGACCCGAGGGCCTATTTTTCCACGGAGCTTCCGGAAGACCGAAGAGCATACGAAGTGGGGCCACGAGGTGGCGACACCACATGGCGGCGCGGCCAAGGGGGCCCGCGCCGCCTGTGGTGTGGGCCCCTCGTTAGCCCCCGACTCCGCCCTTCCGCCTACTTAAAGCCTCCGTCGCGAAACCCCCGATGCGAAAACCCACGATACGGAAAACCTTACTGAGACGCCGCCGCCGCCGATCCCATCTCGGGGATTCTCGGAGATCTCCTCCGGCACCTCGCCGGAGAGGGGATTCATCTCCCGGAGGACTCTACACCGCCATGGTCGCTCTCCGGAGTGATGAGTGAGTAGTTCACCCCTGGACTATGGGTCCATAGCAGTAGCTAGATGGTTGTCTTCTCCTCATTGTGCTTCATTGTCGGATCTTGTGAGCTGCCTAACATGATCAAGATCATCTATCTGTAATACTTTATGTTGTGTTTGTCGGGATCCGATGGATAGAGAATACCATGCTATGTTAATTATCAAGTTATTACATATGTGTTGTTTATGATCTTGCATGCTCTCCGTTACTAGTAGAGGCTCGGCCAAGTTTTTGCTTTTAACTCCAAGAGGAAGTATTTATGCTCGATAGTGGGTTCATGCCCGCATTGACACCAGGACGAGTGACGGAAAGTTCTAAGGTTGTGTTGTGTTGTTGCCACTAGGGATAAAACATTGGCGCTATGTCCGAGGATGTAGTTGTTGATTACATTACGCACCATACTTAATGCAATTGTCCGTTGCTTTTCAACTTAATACTTGGAAGGGGTTCGGACGATAACCCGAAGGTGGACTTTTTAGGCATAGATGCAGTTGGATGGCGGTCTATGTACTTTGTCGTAATGCCCAATTAAATCTCACTATACTTATCATGCCATGTATGTGCATTGTTATGCCCTCTCTATTTGTCAATTGCCCGACTGTAATTTGTTCACCCAACATGCTTTTATCTTATGGGAGAGACACCTCTAGTGAACTGTGGACCCCGGTCCATTCTTTTAATACTGAAATACAAATCTGTCGCAATACTTGTTTCTATCGTTTTCTCTGCAAACAATCATCTTCCACACAATACGGTTAACCCTTTGTTACAGCAAGCCGATGAGATTGACAACCTCACTGTTTCGTTGGGGCAAAGTACTTTGGTTGTGTTGTGCAGGTTCTGTAGGATAACGTTGCATAGAAAACAAAAATTTTCCTACCGCGAACACGCAATCCAAGCCAAGATGCAATCTAGAAGACGGTAGCAACGAGGGGATGATCAAGACTAACCCTTGAAGAGATTCCAAAGCCTATAAGAGTAGGCTCTTATTGCTGCGGTAGACGATCACTTGCCGCTTGCAAAAGCGCGTAGAAGATCTTGATCACGATCGGTTCCGGCGCCACGAGCGGGCAGCACCTCCGTACTCGGTCACACGTTCGGTTGTTGATGAAGACGACGTCCACCTCCCCGTTCCAGCGGGCAGCGGAAGTAGTAGCGCCCACGGCGGCGCCACGGCGCTGTGACCGTCCGGTGAGCGACGGGACTGCTTGCGGAACCCCCACGGCCGGTGGGTAACGCGTGGGGGTGAGCTGGGAGGCGACGGAGGCTGGGGATTTTACACGGAGGATTTGGTGCGCTTGTCGTAGGCGGTCCAGAGACCATTCGTCGCCGGCGGGGACCGTGAGACTCGGCCGGAATCAAACGGCGACGGCGGAGGCGACGTGCTGGCTCATGCTGTGAGAGAGGAGTAGGGTTAGGTTTCACAGCTGCGCGAGTGAGGAGAGTAGTGAGCGACCGTCGGGTTGGTTGGACCCGAGCTGGTCTAACTCAACCCGCCTGGCCTCACCGGCATTGTGGAAATTGTGTCACACTAAAAATGTAAACTTTGAAATTGCACAATAAATGTTTAATAGCTCTAAAAAAATAATTAAAAATATGAAAACCACTCGCATAAAAACTCTATCATAATAAAATATGAAATAGAATTTTTGA
>NC_061508.1:47856652-47911229 GCF_022539505.1 Lolium rigidum
TGATTAAAAGTAGTTCGTACCAAGGTTTTAAATAGCGCGCTATTTCATTTAGCGAGGACCTTCTCCAAACGCTATGCACGTTATAGCGCGTTATAGCGTGCTATATATAAAATAGCGTTTTGCAAAAAGACATTTAAATGTTAAGGATTTCAGCAACTAAAATCTTGTCCAGCAGACTAATTGCATAACCAAATCGTTCAAAAGTAGATTCCCAGGACCAAATTAAAGACAACATTTTTTTAGAAGTACTAACATTATAATTTAAGAGCCAAGAAGGCAACAACAGAGGTGAAAGCACTCATTCAGAATCGGAAGAAGAATGCATGGCTTCATCTACAAATCGGAGGATAGCTTGTACACTACCAATCTAGTCATCTACACATCAATAGTTCAATACATCTACGCATCTACAAATCAAGATGAGAAGGAGGTTCTAGTCAGCTCTAACCTGGTGTGTGATTTTCCTGCGGCGTCGTTTTAGCGCCGCTACGTTTTAGCGCGATTTAGCACAATTTAGCGTGTTATTTCGTGTTTAGCACCGTTTCGACCATTTTCTGTCAAATGTAGCGTGGAGGGTCCAAATCTGCTATTTCGCGCTAAAACCGGTGAAATTGCGCGCTATTTAAAACCTTGGTTCGTACACATTAAATCTACCATCTGCATTTTTCTCTGTAATAACTTTTCTTTTTACACAACTCAAAACTTGTCATGCTAATATGAAATTCGAGATGGCAAAACATGGGAAAGATAAAGATATCTCTTTCTCGCGAAATGCTGGGTTTTGAAGCCCAAGTCCAAGTCTTTCTCTCGCTCAAGTTTTGGAGGAACAACTCCAAGTAGAACGAGTTGCAACAGCTATGCTAAGAACAAAAGTTAACATGTTGAGATCGAGATTAGAAGCATGTGATGCCCTATTGCACGAGGCCAATCAAGTTCATTATAATCTCCCAAAGACTTAGAAAATGCCATAGATAATTGGAGATGAACACTACATAGTGAGTACATTGGTCTTGTGAAATGTTTCCTTAGAATAAGGCACCGTTCCTACTTTTGTTGGTGGATGCATTTATCTGCGGTTGGGATCAACTTGGTAGTTGTTCCTGTGGATCTTATATAAATTAATTGCATAGCCTTTTTCAATCAGTTCGAACTTAAATGGTATCATAGCCTTGGTCTGAAGTTTGAATTGTCGAACGCGTGGTTTAATTTAATCTCAGTCGGGCGGCAAAATATCCCACCAATCCTGAAATATTTGAAACACATTTTTGATTGGGATTAAGAAGATAGGGACATAGATCCAGTGCCCCCACGTTCACAGGGCACATCAAACTTGAGATTAAATTATGCGTTCTAGTTCTATACAAAACCCAGTAGGAGGTTGAGCGGCAGCGGCTAGGGTTTAGTGTGGGAGGAGATGATATGCGTACGCTCCCGTTTATATAGGTCGGAGGCACGCGACGGCCGCCGCACGCGTGGCATCGCCATTCGCAGAGGTAGGTGACGACGCGTGCCACCCGAGGCATCGCCATTTTACGCGACCGCGGATCGCCGAAGCGGCGCCGCCGAGAAGACGCATCGGCACCGGGTCACTGCCAGCGGGCCCGACGAAACGTTCGCCAGACGCGAGCGGACACTTTACGCGTCCACGCAGCGTCCGCGCGACGGATCCGAGACACATATTTGGGCATGTTTGCGTCGCTGCGAACGGCCCAATCACTATGCGTCGTCCGCTGGAGTTTGTACCGAGATACATTTTTGGCCCGGACGGATGCGCTCGGAACCGAAATCATCTTCGTTCCCTTCTCTATTTCTTCGGAGTTCGAGAGAACACGGCAGCTCTTCGACTCGGCAGAAATTAATCGGGTCACGCTGTTGCTTTCCTTGCCGTTGGATTGAAACGAATGGTGGATGGGAAGCCTCGGGTCACGTTGTGCCCCGTGAACGTGGGGAGCACTCGGATCTCGTCCGGAAGATAGATCATGATCATGGTAGTGACCTATATTCAACGTGATGATGATTTGATTTTGCACTCGGCCTTGAACAGAGGTACTAGTACGGTGTCACAATTTTTTATCATTATACTTGGACGGTGGCCAAATTCAAAATCTCATAGCGGCAAAACTTGCCGCCCACAAAATACAAAAATTTCACACGCTTCCAAATTCCTATTCTACCCCTGTGGAGATGCCGGCAAAGTCGGTTGGTGGGGGTCTCGCCCGTCATTTTTTGGATCACCACCTCCCTAGCCCAGGAAACCCTCCCAAAAAAAATACATTTCCTTCAGACCACCCACCGGAACTTCCCAAGTCCCTCTCTCCCACCTCCACGACCACCGCACCGGAACATCCCCGCCGGACTTCCCTGGCCTACCCGAGCCCTCGCGATCCTCGTCATCCGGCTGCCTGCCGGAGCCGCTTCATCGACGCCGTCATCAACCGGACCGGATCATCCCCGCCGAACCTCGAAACCATATGCTCATCCGGCGGTCTACCGCAGTCGCTTCAGCTGCGGTATCGTCCACCCCACCGGAGCCGCTTCGCCGGATCGGTCGTCCACCGCATCGTATCTTGCTCACCGACACCGCTGTGCATGAACCGGATCCGCTTCACCGGCGCCGTGCATGATCTAAACTCTTCTACTCGTCGCTTTTCTATTGCTTGCATGCAAGTTCTTGTTTAATCTTGGGGGAACCTGTTTGTGCTAACGACGCGCCGTTACTTTTTTTGCAGATGAGATGAGTAACCATGAAGTGTAATGGCCGTCTCTCCAACCCCAAGTAGCACATGTAGCGTACTTCATCACCGGATCTATCAACCCCAGGAAGATCTGCTGTGACTCCCACAGAGTGCTTCTCCTAATGTAAGTCCCTTGTTTTAGCGCCATGTTATGGGTTCAGATGCTTGTTTGTCTGAAGCTCTTTTAGTTCATTCCTAGCTATGACCGTAACACGTTGCTATTTTCTACTTCATTGCTAACTTTAAGCGATTGAACATTTTGGTTTGCATTCCCCTGCTCTGTAGATGTAGCCATCATAACTTCTATCTTGCTCGGTCGTTGTTACAAAAATTATAGGTATTATAGTAACATCCTGCTATTATTTAGTTCATGGCCAATTTTAAGTAATTGCACATGTTGGTTCGCATTCCCTGCTCTATAGCTTTTGGCATCATAACTTCTATATTTGGTTTACATTCCCTGCTCTGTAGATCTAGCCATCATAACTTTATCTTGCTCAGTCGTTGTTACAAAAATTATGGCCTGCTACTATGTTGTTTGTGCCAATTTTTTACTCCATGAACATGTTGGCTTGCATTCCCTGTACTACAGGTGATGCCATTGTTTTGTATCTAGTTCATTGTAAGCTAACAAAGTAAGGACTTAGTTTGGCATGCTATCACTCTGCTATCTAGCCTCGTAGTACAAATATACTTGTCATACTACTAGATAATAATTTTGCGTGCCATCTTGTTCTTCAAAAGCTGCATTATTGACTTGTTTCTCTCACTTGGCATGACGCTCACATATGGAAAGCTGAACATATTGGTTTGCATTCCCTCTTATACAAGTTCACAGGTGATCCCACTATATTCGTATCCGGTCCATCCTAAGCTCCAGCATTAACTATCCTCTATGTGTTGCTCATTACAAGTTTATATCCCGAAACATCTTGATTTGCATCCCCTTCACTATAAGTTGGAGTATTATTTAGTTCACGGCCAAAATGAAGTAATTGCACTTGGCACATGTTGGTTCACATTCCCTCCTCTTTAGCTTTTGCCATCGTAACTTCTATTTTTGGTTTACATTCCCGCTTCCGTAGATGTAGCCATCATAACTTCATCTTGCTCAGTCCTTGTTACAAAATTTATGGCCTGCTACTATGTTGTTCATGCCAATTTTGTACTCCCTGAACATGTTGGTTTGCATGGGACTCGACAGTAGTAAGTCTGCTGTTTCATTCTAACATGCCCACAGCATGTCACTGGATCTCAGTTCGTTGGTATGCGGCATGCACTCTTTGTTTGCTTATTGTGCGCATTACAATGATCTTGTTATAACGACGAAATGATGAGTTCCAAATTCTTTGGCAAACAATATTGTAGTGTCTTTGCCTTTCCATTGTTCGTTGTCTTAACTTGTAATGTCTTTGTTTCGGATATAGGTGCTTGCATGGACAACTTAAAAGATTTCCGGATCGCTTCATTGTATTGCTAGGTTTAATTACCATTCAATTTCTCACGGGTTACGTAATATTTTTTCAAAGCCTTGCGAGCTGATGTAATATTTAGTTAGTTTTTATAGTTCTTTGGCGCATTTTTTCTTTGGTGCTTGTGGTAAGTGAGGCTATCCGACGAAATCAATGCTTTGCGTAAATATTCTCAGTATCTAAATCACGAATTCCCATCCCTTAAACGGCCCAATTAAGCGAAATCACATATGTGCCGGCCCGCAAAATCCTAAAGCGCCTATTACGCCGGCATATAAACAGCAACTAAACAAGCTGGCCCACTTACTTATTGGGCCGGCCCACTTGATTTACTTGTGGACATTGGGCCGGCCCACTTTCTTTAAGGTGGACCCCACCCATCTCGGGCCAGCCCACTAACTAGTTGGGCCAGCCCAATTGCTTTTGTCGTGGACCCCACATACTAAATGGGCCGGCCTTTTAAGACGAAAGTGGGACCCACCTTTGTTTTTGGCCCGGCCCACTACCGTGTTGGGCCGGCCCACTTGCTATATGGTGGACCCCACATACAAAATGGGCCGGCCCTTTAACAGGAAGGTGGGGCCCACCTGTGTTTTTGGCCCGGCCCACTAGCATGTTGGGCCGCCCACTTGCTATATGGTGGACCCCACATACTAAATGGGCCGACCCTTTAACGGGAAAGTGGGACCCACCATTGTTTTGGCCCGCCCACTATCTTGTTGGGCCGGCCCACTTGCTATATGGTGGACCCCACATACTAAATGGGCCGGCCCTTTAACCGGAAAGTGGGACCCACCTGCGTTTTTGGCCCGCCCACTATCTTGTTGGGCCGGCCCACTTGCTATATGGTGGACCCCACATACTAAATGGGTCGGCCTTTTAACGAGAAAGTGGGACCCACACGTGCTTTAGGCCCGCCCACCGGCTTGTTGGGCCGGCCCATTTGATCCGATGTGGACCCCACGTACTAAATGGGCCGGCCCGATAGCGAGAGAGTGGGACCCACATGCTAATTGGGCCGGCCCACTAACTTCTTGGGCCGGCCCGGTTGCTTTAATGTGGACCCCACTTTGTAAATGGGCCGACCCGATAACAAGAAAGTGGGTCCCACATGTCTTGTGGGCCGGCCCTTTTGCCCGTTGACCTGGTCAAACGAGTGCATTCGGCCGGCCCACATGCTTAGTGGGCCGGCCCATTAAAGTTTTGACCGGCCAACCTTAGAGGTTAGGCCCGCCCACGTAACTAATGGACCAGCCCAGCTATATAGTTGACCGGTCAAATTAAGTCGACCGGCCCGGCCCGCAAACTTAATGGGCCGGCCCGCTTAAGACGTGGCGGGCCTCGTGTGGGCCTACCATCTACCACGGGGTTTCGGCCGGTTAACGCCGTTAATCGCCGGTTAACGGCGTCCGCCACGTGTCGGCTTGCATGACGTCGGCGATCAACGGGCTCCGGAAACACTTGCGCAACGGTCCGATTTTCCGTGGCGGAAGGGCGCCCAAGCGCGACGGACCGAAAAAACGTCGTTGGACTTTGCCTGACGCAGTTTCCACAACAGAACCCATATCGTCGGGTTAGGCCCATGGGCGACGAAAAATACCCCTTAGCGGACGATTTTGAGACGTTGTCTATCAGAACTTTTCTTGTAGTGAAAACCTAATTCGCCCTCTCCCGTACAGGATCGCAAGGACGAGCGGTTCCGGAGACCTGCTCTCCCGTTCGCCGATGCACGTCAGCTCGCGGGATGGAGTAGGCTACGATGGCGGCGCAAGCAGAGAGATGTGGAAACCCTAACTCGTGTATTGGATGTGTTTCTACGGTAGCCGGGCAGGAGATTATATAGGCTCGGGAAACCCTAGGCAACGTGGGCCACGCCCACGTCGCACGAACGTTTCGAGTCGGTTACAGATAGCCCACGATCCGGGAGCGACCCGAACCGACTAACTGCGACGCGTCCGTCTAGGACTCGTTCGTTTTCCCGAGCCGCAAAAAGTAAGGAAAGTCTCGGCTCGAGGCTCAATCCACTCACCACGAGCGCGCGCGCGTCGTGACGTGTCGTGTCGAGACGAGACGAGCGAGCGAGGAGGAGGAGGAGCGCGCGTGTAGCACTCCTATTCTCACTCACTTACTAGTGGTGGAACAACCCACCTTATAAGGTGGTCTAACTTCCTCCCAACTTTCCATGTGGGACTAAACTTCCCACCTCTTGCCACTCCCTAGTGAGCTGCCACCAACTTGGGCTCAAACTCACAAGGTCGCCACTATGTGGGCTTTGAGATTTATAGGAAAAACTGAAATCTAATTTGGGCCACTAAAAGTGGGCCCAATATTTCAACAATCCCCCACCGCATCTCAAATCCCATTTAGAGATTTACCAATACTCGATGCTTGTTTATATACCGGTGTTTCAGCGGAGATCGTTAAGTTGAACTTCCGCCTAGAACCTTAAGCTACATCCACTCACACTTGAACAATGGACTAAGCCTTGAATTGCAAGTTTTGCGTGAACAGGATTTCACTCAAAGTCATGACCGAGTACATGGCTGCCGTAGCCTACCCCGCGGGTGAAGCATATGCGTCATACTTCATGGTCTCTTCATGAGTTTACTAGAGATCACCCAAATCTCATAGATTGCGACGTGTAACAATCGGACTCATATAGGTGTGTTATTTCAAGAATGCTCTGTAGGACAGACATCTTTGCTAAAATAGCCAACATAAACACATTAAGGCTTGTTGCCAACTCCGCTCTTACAAAGAATCGAGAGTTGTGCATCTTCACATAGAGAGGGTTACATAATACTCTCCTCAATTAAACCACTAGTTTGTTCTTCCCGTGTCCTAATTCACGGGATCTCCGATCACAAAGGTTGGGTTACCACTATGGCGTAACATCAACGGGTCTCAAACCCATCTCCTCGATGCACTTTCTATCACATTACGTGATAGTCCCTTTGTAAAGGGATCTCGCTGTGTTTTTGTCCGTTTGAATATATGTAACGCTTATTACTCCGGAGTTTCGCAATTTCCCGACAGACTTCAAACGTCTCTTGACGTGTCTTGATGACTTCGCGTTATCCTTAGAATTGTTCACTTTGACAATTACAGTTTGATTGTCACAATTCAAAAGGATTGCCGGAACAGGTTTTTCAACCACGTGCAAGTCCATCAAGAGCTCACGCAACCATTCCGATTCAACGAGTGGTTGTGTCTAAAGCGAGAAGTTCCGCTTCCATAGTTGACCTCGTCAATATGGTTTGCTTACAAGATCTCCATGACACTGCGCCACCTCCAAAGGTAAATACATACCCACTTGTGGCGTACGGATCAGCTACATCCGAGATCCAATTCGAATCACTATATCCTTCAAGCACAGCTCGGGTGCCCCGAATAGTGAATCCCATAACTCATTGTACCACATAGGTAGCGCATGACCCTATCAAGTGCATGCCAATGATCGGCATCCGGGTTTGACATGAACCTACTCAACTTGCTAACGAGCAAAAGAGATGTCGGGTCTAGTCGCGCTCGCTAAGTACATGAGTGAGCCAACGATCCGAGAATATCTCAATTGATCTATGGCAATCCTCCGGTTCTTGCGTAGTGTCACACTCGGGATCATAAGGTGTTGAAGAAGGCTTGCTATCAATATAGCCGAACCGGCTCAAGATCTTCTCAACATAATGGGATTGCGTTAGAGTAATCCCACTCTCGTTCTTAATCAGCTTGATGTTCAGAATCACATCGGCTTCTCCTGCATCTTTCATATCAAAGCACTTTGACAAGAAAGACTTGACCTCGTGTATTATTTTCATGTTTGTACCAAAGATCAGAATATCATCCACATACAAACATAGTATAACACCTTCGCCCCCACCATGGCGATAGTAAACACACTTGTCGACCTCATTGACAACAAAGCCTACGGAATTCAAAGTTCCGTCAAACTTCTCATGCCATTGCTTAGGTGCTTGTTTCGGGCCATATAAAGATTTCAGCAACTTGCACACCTTTCTTTCTTCACCTTTTACTACGAACCCATCAGGCTGATCCATATAGATTTCCTCTTCCAACTCTCCATTAAGAAAAGTCGTCTTTACGTCCATTTGATGAACGATAAGACCATAGGAGACAGCCATGGACAGTAGTACTCGAATGGTGGTAAGTCTAGCGACAGGTGAATAGGTGTCAAAGTAATCTTCGCCTTCTCTCTGTGTGTAGCCTTTAGCTACAAGCCGTGCCTTGTACTTTTCAATAGTACCATCAGGTCTTAGCTTCTTCTTGAACACCCATTTGCGACCCACAGTGCTTGCATCCATGGGGTCGTTCCGATAGCTCCCAAGTTCCATTAGAAAGAATCGAGTCCATCTCATTATGGACAAGCTTCTTTCCGATCATCCGCATCTGGAGATGCATATGCCTCTGCAATGGACGTGGGAGTATCATCCACAAGGTACACAATGAAATCATCACCAAAAGATTTTTCAATCCTTCGTCTCTTGCTCCGTTTAGGAGCTTCATTGTCATCCTTCTCAATAACATTCTCATGTGATTGTTCAAAATACTCATTAGATGTACTAGACTCAGGAATTATCTCAGTAGAAATTCTAGCAATGCTATGCATATCTTTCATAGGAAACATATTCTCAAAAAATGTTGCATCACGAGATTCCATAATAGTATCAACATGCATATCGGGTACCTCGGATTGAACTACTAAAAATCTATATCCTACACTCCGAGGAGCATAACCTAGAAAGATACAATCCACTTGTCTTTGGTCCAAGTTTGCGCTTCTTAGTAATTGGAATATTGACTTTCGCCAAACATCCCCATGTGCGCAAATACGAAAGTGATGGTTTTCTCCCAGCCCACTCCTCGTAAGGGGTTTTATCTTTATTCTTGTTAGGAACTCTATTCGGGACATGACATGAAGTCAATAAAGCCTCCCCCACCATGCCTTAGATAAACCAGCAGAGTGGCTAACATGGAGTTCACCAAGTCGATCGGCCGTGCGGTTTTTCCTCTCGAGCAACCCCGTTTGATTGGGGTGAATAGGGAGGCGTCCTCTCATGAATAATGCCATGTTCCTCACGGAATTCATCAAAGATTTTAGGAAAATATTCGCCACCACGATCCGACCTAAGACGCTTGATCTTTCTCTCTAGTTGATTTTCAACTTCGGCCTTATAAATTTTAAAGTAGTCTAAAGCTTCATCTTTAGTTCGCAACAAATAAACATAGCAAAATCTAGTCGCATCATCAATCAATGTCATGAAATATCTCTTTCCACCTTTTGTCAACACACCATTCATCTCGCATAGATCGAATGTATGAGTTCTAGAGGTGCCAAGTTTCTCTCCTCGGCCGCCTTATGGGGCTTCCGAGGTTGCTTTGATTGCACACAACTATGGCACTTAGAACCTTTGGCAATGGTGAATTTCGGAATTAAACTTAAACTGGATAGCCGAGACATTAAACCAAAATTAATGTGACATAAACGAGAATGACAAACACTGGTATCATCACTAACATTGCCACAAATATGGTTCACGAGACTTATTACTGAAATCGAAAGCGAAAAGCTGGAACAAGCCTCCGCACTCATAGCCTTTACCAATAAATTGTCCAAACTTGGAAACAACTACTTTATTCGACTCTAAAACAACCTTAAACCCATCTCTCGCATAGAAGGGAGCCGCTAACGAGATTCTTGTTCATAGTAGGGACATGCCGCACGTTCCTCGTACCGCACGATCTTCCCCGAAGTGAACTTCGGATCTACCGTGCCAGCACCACGAACGAAGCATGTGACCCATTCCCCATCAAGACGGAAGAATCCCGGCGACTCGGTAAGAAGTGAACATGGATATGTCAGACACACATGAACATTAGCACCCGTATCAATCCACCAACATGGAGATTGAAATACCGAAAGAACAAGAAAGAGATTACCGTACCCATCGAGCATTGCTAGCGGTCACCGTGTTGACTTGCCTCCCCTTTTTCTTGCGGTCTACCCTCTCCGGGACAGTCCTTAGAAAAGTGGCCAGCCTCTCCACAGGTAAAGCAGCTCGGATCCGCTTTGTTTATCATCTTCTTCTTCTTGAAGGTTGTAGTCTTCATAGGCTTATTGAAGGAGGGCTTGTTATTCCCTTTGTTCTTGCTTCGTAGGGTTTCTTCCGCACCATGTTGGCGCTAGATCCGACCCTCTCCTTTCTCAGTAGTATCCTTAGCCCGAGCTTTCTCCTCAATATCAAGACACGCTATCAGATTTTCAACTGATATATCCTGTCTCTTGTGTTTGAGAGTTCTAGCAAAGTTCCTCCATGAAGGGGCAACTTAGCAATAATGCATCTAGCCACAAACTTGTCAGGTAAGGCGCACTTAAGGATTTCAAGCTCTTTTGCAATGCACTGTATCTCATGAGCTTGTTCGACTACAGAACGGTTTTTCACCATCCTGATGTCATGGAAGCTCTCCATGATGTACGATTCCATCGCTCGCATCGGTTGCACCGAACTTAGCATTCGGTGCATCCGCAGCTCTTTACCATCCGTTAAGTGCATGTACACATCACACAGTACGATCAGCAAGAATACTTAGAACGCATCCGACGAAGAGAGTATTGTTTTCCTTGAACTTGTTCCGATCTTGGTCGGATATAGTTCCTTCCAGTAAACCATCGGTAATTTCGAACACTTTCGGATGAGTAAGCTGGAGCATGGCCTTATACGCCACCTCTTAAAGTGCACACCGTAAACTTATCCGGCCTCGGTGCATCGGAAAACCAGCCATTGTTAACTCGAGAAATTGCCTACAATTAGGTTTTTGGATTGTTGGATAATTAGGCACAATTTCCATGATTAATTCCAGAATATAAAACATGATGGCAGCAACTACTAACATGTGAAACTTAAACATACTAGATGCATTAATCAACATGAGTAGCAAGCAGCAGCAACCGTAAAGCATCCATCGGTAAACGGATCGAGATATGTCGCACGTACCGATCTCGGTGGTGGTGGCGGTGGAGGTGTAGCGGACGATGTCGCAGCGATAGAACGTTGTTGATGACAACGTTATTGATGACGGGGACGACGGGTCGAAGTAGACGGCGTTGAAGACGACGGTAGGCAGCACCGCCCGACTTGGACGGAAGGCGACCCGTGATGAAGAGCTTGAGCAGTCACGCAGAGCGCTTCCCAAAAAACCTAATTCGCCCTCTCCCGTACAGGATCGCAAGGACGAGCGGTTCCGGAGACCTGAGCTGCAAAAAGTAAGGAAAGTCTCGGCTCGAGGCTCAATCCACTCACCACGAGCGCGGCGCGCGTCGTGACGTGTCGAGACGAGCGAGCGAGGAGGAGGAGGAGCGCGCGTGTAGCACTCCTATTCTCACTCACTTACTAGTGATGGAACAACCCACCTTATAAGGTGGTCTAACTTCCTCCCAACTTTCCATGTGGGACTAAACTTCCCACCTCTTGCCACTCCCTAGTGAGCTGCCACCAACTTGGGCTCAAACTCACAAGGCTGCCACTATGTGGGCTTTGAGATTTATAGGAAAAACTGAAATCTAATTTGGGCCACTAAAAGTGGGCCCAATATTTCAACAGTTATTAGGAAATAACTGAGACGCCGTCACACACGCCGATCCCATAGGAACGGAGATAACTGAACTCGGGGTTCTACATTATTCTGAATCAAAACTGGTCTACCCCTAACCCTACATTATTCTTTTTTCAGGGTTTCAAAAGTTAAGTGTAATTTTTACAGCATAGTTGCAGGACGCAACAACTCGAACAATCGCTTCAGGAGGAGATATTTTCTCCTTGGCAGCAGGGGAGGACGGCCTGTCTCCATCGGTACTAGAGTACTATGCTACGTGCCTACGTGTGGAGTGTAGCCCGCTCACACGTCGAGATCGTTGAACCGGTCGTGTGCGTGGTGGCCCTTTTCCGCCTGCAGCGTGGCGTGGCCCCGCGCCGACGACCCGCGCGCGCAGACTCGCCCCAATCCAACATACTACGTAACACCTTGTTCTACTTGTGCAGCCGGCAGCAGGGGCCACGTGCGTGCAGTGCAGGCCCTACCATAGCATGGGAATGACACCGTGGCACGGCCGGTCAAGGTCAGCGACCTCCATTCCTGGGTCGAAGCAGGCCGGTCAGACCAGCTCGCCCCCCGTCCGGCACACGGCGCTTTCGCCTCAACCGATTCCATAGACCATAGATGACAGATAGCCGTCCCTCGCAACACTCCCCTCAGTCAAACAAGCAAAAAATACTACTCCCTCCGTTCCTTTTTAATTGACTCGAATTTATTACAAGTTAATACTACTCTCTCCGTTCCTTTTTAATTGACTCGAATTTAGTACAAGGAACGGAGGGAGTACGTTTTAGCCATCGCCCGCCCATCCAGAAGCAACAATGTCATCACCCTATAGCCACCCCACGTGCATAATATATCATATTTTTTTCGGAGAATGCATAATTCTTCTTTCGTTCCACCAAAAATATCTCAACTTTCTCAAAATTTGAGATACATCTACATTTCGATAAAGTTGAGACACTTTGGTGGGACGTAGGGAGTATATGGCACATGCATAAAACCTCCGATAAGGAGTTGTCACGCTTCTCATGACACGCTCACAATCGGCTACATCTCTTGGCATCACGTCCCATGAACGCGATCTTGATGCTAGGCTCCAGCAAATCCTTGCATATGAAGGGGTCTCTCGCAACAACTTCTTAAACCCAATTATGAAATTAGACCGACGGAGGGGCCTCGGGTTTGGATATCCATCCAGAACGTAAAGCGTGAGATTAGACCCAAAATATAGGCGATGTCCCCTGTTCTGCCTCGATTAGGCATATCCTGGTGTCCCCTTCCTATGGGGTTTCGTTCATGAGGCTCTACACCTCCGCGATTTCTTGGGAGAGCATGCGAACCGTACCGATACGATGAGCCGTCTCTCCAGCTCAGTGTTTGCAGCAATGACCTAGAATTTATGGACTATTCCTAATAAGGTGGTTCTCAAGCATGTCTTCTTAAGACAAATGTCTGACTTTGTTTCAAATTTTTGGCTTTTTTGCAGCAATGGTATCCTAGAGCAGTGGCGTAGGGACCGGTTGGAAGGCATGCTGAAGGATCTTCTGGTGGCAGCACGCCACCTCTATACATAGTCCAGATTAGGCATATTTGTGTTGTTGCTGGCTTAGACTTTTTAGAGAGGCATTGCCTCTTCTTAATAGGTGGTAGTTGCTGTCGCCAATTAATCGAGGAAATCTCGTGGAATGATTTGCACTTAGCTAATGAACCACTTGCAATCGCCTAGGATATCTCAGTGAGACGGTAATTTTAGGCACAACACACACTACCTGTCGACGTCAAGAGCGACTTGTATGTAGCTGGAACTGGATTAAGTGTGTAAAGTGAACGGAGCAATAGATTCGTACTGAACAAGCTGGTCCGGTCAGCGTCGTTAGCGGAAATAGGGGAAGAATAGAACAGTAAAATCCATGAATCATGGGGAAGGAAAGCAACTCCGTTCAGTTTAGGGCCCATGATCATACATACAGTACAATACTGAATATATGTTGTTCAGGTTGAAGGAATTCAAACCAGGCAGAGGAAAATGCGGATCTTTTTCCAGAAAATAAAACCATCGACATCCTATATAATCATACATATTGTCAGTCTGGCGCAAGGTTCCCTTCTGGCATTTTGGAATCCTCCCATGTACGCTACTGTACGTACTAAGTTGATTCGTCAAACAAAAAGAAGAAAACATTGCTGGAGTAGCCATCGCCCATCGAGAAAGGTCCCTGCCAATCTCAGCAGGTAGTTGCTGTCGCCAATTAATCGGGAGAATCACGTCTTCAACCTCCGCGGTGTCTGAATCTTGCGGAATGATTTGGAGTAAGCCACTTAGCTAATGAACAGGTTGCAATCGTCCAGGATATGTCGATGAGACGGTAATTTTAGGCGCAACACAAGCTACCTGTCGACATCGAGGGCGACTTGTAGTCGGAATTGGATTAAAGCGTGTAAAATAACTTTTTTTTGCAGGTAAACTAAAATTTTTGCGGGTAAAGTAATAACTTAGAGTATCTTCATCAGATGATGAATAATATACATCACCTGATCAATTATACGGAGTATATCACATGTTTTTGCCGCTTTTTAGATTTTACATCACCTCAAATTTTTCTCGAAACTCAGATGATTAAAATACATCACACTCCAACTATGCTAACAGATGATCTATTTTCCATCACGCTACAAAATTTCAAATAAAAATTTAAACTTTGGCACATTACAAATTAAATTTAAACTTTGACACATATTAAACATCGATAACCCGCCATAGATAGCTCACTCATAGAAAGTTTGATGCATAGACATTACACTCGACACTATCATTACTAGACTCTCGACACACGCACACGACACTCGATGCTCCATTGACGATATTTGATCTTAAAACAAGAAACTAGTCCCAGAATCCCACGTCTTCCGATTCCTCGCCGGACCCGACCTCGAGAAGTTCATCTTCGTGCCTGACAAGATGTCAACGATGTTCGAAGGGCCAGCAAAGGAGGATGCACCGGCGACAGAGGATGATGCATGGGCAGTTGCGGCTGCAACTTGCTGGACGGCCAGGTCGCCGTAGTACTCCAGCTCTGCCGCCACGTGCTTTGGGTGAGCGGCGCAGAACTCGGCCATGGCCGCCTCATCGGCTTGGCGGATGGACATACGCATGTATTGCCAGCAGATTTGGTGTTCCTTGTCGTGGCACATGACCTCGAACAGCGGCACGAGGAAATCTGCCTCCTCGCAGCTCTCGACCTCCGGGAAGTTGAGCGGACCTCGCGGGCCATCAAGTTGCCACACCATGGCATCATATACGCGGATGGTGAGCTCTGGCGTCTTGAAGGTGGCCATCCACAGTAGATCCCCTGCACACGTTATCTCCGCCGCCCAACGGCCGGAGGGGCGTAGTCGGATGCCAGGGGAGGAGGCGTTGCTGCGTGGGAAGCATATCAGCACGCGGGTAGCAGGGCGCGGGGGGGGGGGGGTGACCTGATCTACTTGCGGCGGCGTGCGGCAGTGGCTGGGGCGGCGATAATCAACGGTGGTGCGACGCAGAAGCAGCGGAGTGGGCGCAGAAGAAGACAAAGTGACGACTGAGGGTGGTTGATGTGGGTATTACCCTTCGGGTACTCTACATTGCCCTACCTCATCTGGCCCAACAGGGGCCCATCTGGAGCGTCGCAGTCCAAGGAGGTCCAAGACGTCAGTTGCACGGTGATTAGATGGAAAGTGACTAATTTTTGAAGCACAAGACGAGAAAACGTTCAAGTGTGGAAAGATTAGATATAATATGTTTGTATTGTAGCTGAATCCGGACAGGACTCTCAGGACCTGGCCTCCTATATAAAGGTCAGGAGAGGGCTGCCGGATCTCTCTCTCAACCTTTCACGCATACACCAAACCCTAGCCAACTTGTCTCTCGGCGAGAACACATCCAGACAGTATATCGGCTACCCCATTGTAATCGATTATATCCATAATCAAGATCAGACAGGCATGATGTAAGGGTATTACCTCTACCAGGAATCTGAACCTGGGTAAATCTCACCTCCCGCTTGTCTGGTATCTGACGTTTAGTGCTAACATGCAGGCTTCCACTAATCCTGAGCTTCTCGTGGTGAGCATTGCCCACACCTCGTCAGTGGTTGTGTGACTGATTTTATGTGATGTAAAAGAAAATACATACCTGGTGCATAATTTATATCGCGGTGTAATTTTTTAGGCGCTTTTTATGGTGGAGTTGATTTTTGTGTCAATGTGACGTAAAACAACAATTATTTTACATCTTCGTCATTTGATGGGGATGTCAAACTGAGCTCGTGGAGGATACAACAATACAAGTATGAGTTGAACAAACTGGTCGGTGAGCGTCGTCTTTGCCAACCTTTCGGATGCTCCAAGCGGTGCTTTAAGACCCAAATATGCCGGATTTTATCTTTTGGAAGCGCACAAATGATGGATCATACTCGTCTAATTTGGTCTACAACATTAATTCTTGGGTCAACGGAATTTCCATTGCCGGTGGTTTGGAAGTCTTGGGCGCCCTTAAAGGCAAACTTTTTTTGCTTGGTTGATTATTCTGAATAGAGTTTAGACTTTTAAAAAAGATGGTCAAACTGTGGAGGGTGGAAGCTTTGTAACCAGGTGAAAAAAACCGCCTCCCACCTCAAGTGCAAGTTCACCATTGGAATATGGTCCAACATGAAAAAATGGTTTGGACTAAATAATGCTGACACAAGTGGTTGATATGCAATGCGCTCCGTCAAAGAACAGTGGATTGAGGGAGTTCACAAGCTCGGTCTTAGACGACCGATGAGAGAGTAAACGCATTGTGTTGCTTGTGGAGTTGTTAGATCATGTTGTTCATAGTTGGAGCTATTTTTGTAATTGTAATTCTGCCTTCTATACAATTAAGATACGCGTTCATGTACCCTCGAAAAAAACTGATCTCACGGTAATTTTGGAAGCAAAGGAACAATCACGTTTGCTGGAACAAAGTTTCCTCTTCAAATATGATTGTTTAAATAATTGGTGTAATGGATATGACCCCCCTTGAGGTCCCTCCCCTCTTCTCTCCCCCCTCTCCCCTCCCCACCCCCTCTAATATGTTGTAATAACTCCTTTGTGGTCAGTTTTATATAAGTGTTCAGGCTGGCGTAAGCCCGCCGTAGCCAGGGTCAAAAAAAAATATGATTGTTTACAAAATTACAAAAGGGGTGGCAATGTGGAGCCTCGCCGAGGCAAAGGCTTTCAGTAATTTTATGCAGCGAGAGTAGGCTTTGTAATTTGTGTGCTTGACAGTCAAGTCTTGATTTGTAAAATCTCTACAAACTTCCCCTTAAAATAAAATAAAAATGGCCTGTTTCAAAAAATAGTGAAGTCCATGAATCATGGGGAAGAAGCAACTCCCTTCGGTTTAGATCCCATGATCATACCGAGAATTCTATGTTATCCAGGTTGAAGGAATTCTAACCAGATAGAGAAAATGCGAATCTTTTTTCAGAAAATAAAACCATATACGAGTACATCCTATATAATCATGTTGCCAGTCAGCTGCTTCTCATTGACTGGACTGCATACCAGATGGATGCTCCTTCACGCTTGCTTGCTGCGTCCTTGTCTGTGTGGTGAGGCTGTGGAATTGGCTAGGATCAACGAAAACAAAAGGCACGGGAGCCACTGGCGCGCACATCGTCGGTGATCACGGTCACGGGCTAGCAAAAGCAAACAAGGAGGAGGCGAAGGAGCTCGGAAAGCGGACGGCGCGCTCTAGAAGGCCGGCCGGCCACCGGGTCGCTGTCCGACAGCTCGGCCACAGCCGCGTCCGGCCGGCGCGCGCAAGGACGACCCGCTCATGAGGCAACCATGCTCTTCCTCCTCAGCAAGTACTTATCCAGGGGCAGCAAGAGCACGGCAGCCGGCGCCGACGACGACGACGACAACAGGCGCAAGATGCCGGCGGCGTCCAACGGTGCCGCGGAGGGCGGGCGCGGGTGCATGGCCGGCTGCGTGCCGGTGCGCGCCAAGCGGGCGGCCACGGTCACCACCACGGTCACCACGACATCGGCGCGGACGTCGCGGCACAACTTCGTCAGGTCCGCGGCTGCGGGGCTGTTCCCCGCGGCGCGGGAGTTCACCAACCACGAGTCCCTCCCGGCGCTGCCGGACGCCTACGCCGAGTTCGCCGCCGCCTTCCCGCAGCACGGCGGGCTCGCCGGCCCCGCGGACGCGATCAGGGACGGCGAGTACGGGCACCTCGACCGCCACGTCTGCCTCGACTACACCGGGATGAACCTCTTCTCCCACGCGCAGATGAACTCGTCCGTGCCGTCCACGTCGGCTCCGGCCGCGGCGCCGCCGGCCTGGCAGCCGCCCTTCTTCGACATCGCGTACAGGTCCGCCAGCCTGCGGTCGCAGGTGCAGCAATGCGGGGACGGGCCCGCTGTGGCGGCGAGGGGCGTCAGCGCCGCCGTGAAGAGGCGCATCATGGCGTCGCTCAAGATCCCCGAGGACGAGTACACCATGGTGTGCACCGCGAACCGGACCAGCGCCTTCCGGCTCCTGGCGGAGTCCTACTCCTTCACGCCGGGGGGCGGCGGGGGCGGAAGGAAGAAGCTGCTCGCGGTGTACGACTACGAGAGCGAGGCGGTGGGTGCCATGGCCGAGAGCGCGCGCGGGCACGGCGCGGAGGTGCTGCACGCGAGCTTCGCGTGGCCGAGCATGCGCGTCCACGCCGCCGACCTCCGCAAGAAGTTGCTCCGCGGGCGGCGGCGGCAGGGCGGGCGCGGCCTCTTCGTGTTCCCGCTGGTGTCCCGGATGACGGGCGCCAGGTACCCGTACCTGTGGATGAGCGCGGCGGCGGAGCAGGGGTGGCACGTGGTGCTGGACGCGTGCGCGCTCGGCGCCAAGGACCTCGACACGCTCGGCCTCTCCCTCCTCCGCCCGGACTTCATCGTCTGCAACTTCTTCAAGGTCTTCGGCGAGAACCCATCGGGCTTCGCGGGCCTCTTCGTCAAGAAGGCCAGCCTCGCCGCGCTCGAGCGCTCCGCCGTCGCGCGAAGCATCGGCATCGTGGACATCGTCCCGGCGCGCCGGTGGTCGCTCCGCGACGACTACTCCACCGACCTCGACACCTCGCTCACCTTCCCCAAGCTCTCCGGGCCGCTGGAGCCAGCGGCGGACGACCTCGACACCACCAGCTCTTTCTCCGGGCCGCTTAGTAGCACCGCCATCGGTCGCCGGACTGACGCAGCCGAGAATGGTGACACATCGGAGATCTGCGAAGTGGACAGCACGCCGTATGCAGACGAGGAGGACAATCCACTGCCGCCGCCGCCGCCAGCAGCCGAGAATGGTGACACGTCGGAGATCACGCTGGAGGTGGAGTGCAGGGGGCTGGACCACGCGGACGCGCTGGGCCTGATCGCCATCGGCAACCGGCTGCGGTGCATCAGCAACTGGCTGGTGGTGGCGATGCAGAGGCTGCGGCACCCGCACCCGGAGCACGGCGGCGGGCAGCAGCTGGTGCGACTGTACGGGCCGCGCGTCAAGTTCGAGCGGGGGCCGTCGCTGGCGTTCAACGTGTACGACTGGAAAGGGGAGAAGGTGGCGCCGTTGCTGGTGCAGAAGCTCGCCGACCGGCACTGCATCTCCCTCACCTGCGGCTTCCTGCACAACATCTGGTTCGCCGACAAGTACGAGGCCGACAGGTGCGCCGTGCTCGAGCAGAGAGGCGACGGCGCCGGCGAGGTGGGGATCCACGTGGTGAGCGCGTCGCTGGGCTTCTTGAGCAACTTCCAGGACGCCTACAGGCTGTGGGCGTTCGTGGCCAAGTTCTTGGACGCCGACTTCGTGGAGAAGGAGAGGTGGAGGTACACGGCGCTCAACCAGAAGACCGTCGAGGTGTAGGTCGCCACCTCCATGTTCGTCGACCCGCTTCAGCTTGGTACAGTTCAGTTCACTGCGTCGGTATTCACCACGGCCATTGTTGTGGAATCAGCTCGGCCGGACGGTGAGTGAGCGAGCTGCTCCTTCTATTCTTTGTGTCAGAGAGTCGTAGCTTAGTGCAAACTGTAAATGTAGACTCTGCTTTCTTGAGAAAGAAATAATATGCAGATGTTGTGGTTCCTGTACTGCTGGTCTACTAGTATTACCACATAGGTGCCTCCTGGATAAGCTATTATTCTCTATTACTGCATTTGGTAACACAAAATCAGCAAGCATTGGTCAACAAAAATGAAAGCTCAGACATAGTAGAATACAAATGCTCAGTAGCAAACACAGAGTACAAGTGATCAATGTCAATGCATCCTGCCACCATTCATTGAGAATACCGCAGAATAATAACTTGCCGATCATCTAAGGGGCATCTCAAACGCCGGCGACCCAAACGGACGTGCTAAACCGTCTGTTTTATGTTGTTTGGCTGACTATGAAGCGTGTCCGTTTGGGTCGTACGCTGCGCCCAACGCAGCGGCCACCTATTAGCCCATTTAGCCTATTTCTTTAGGAAATATGCCATCTGGTCACACATACTTATAAATAATATCTAAAATTTATAGAATAATATCTAACAAATATAGAAAAATATCAAATAGTATAAAATAATATCAAATAAAATGTAGCAGGATCAAGAAACGAAATGTGCCATAGTTTGAACAAATATAAAAATTACAAATTAAGATTGACAATTCATTTTTTGCGCTCTAGGATCTCCTTCCGCCTCTTCTCGAACCAAGCTCTCTTCGCCTTATTCATGGTGGTCAAGTCGGTGTTCATGATCATGTTGTCCTCGGCTTGCCGTTTCAGCTCAACTTCCTTCTCCTTCAACTCCACCTCTTTGGCCCTTGCCATTGCTATGAGCTCAATTTTTTTCTCTTTGAGCTCAATTTCCCTAGCCTTCGTCTTGGTTTTCACCTCTTCAATCTCAAGCTTCCTCTTTTGGACATCAAAGTAGTTTTTCATGTCCTCTTCCTTCTCCCGACGCCTCCTCTCATCCCTCTTGTCCATGGACACCTCTTTCTCAACATACATCTCCTTCAAGATGCCGAACAATTGCATGGCCGAAGCATCACGCTTCATGTCGGCCTTGGTTGACTTGTGGCCTCGTGGACGGCTTGCACGAGAAGCGGAGCTACCACAAGGCTGGCCACCATCAAGGTCAATGATCGTGGGATCTTTGGTGGTCTTGTTGCCAGTCAAGGTCGCTATGTACCTCTCCTGGAACTTGGGGGTGCCATTGAGTTCCTTTCAACAATGAGAGAAGCCAAAGGTCTTTCCTTCATTGTTATTTTTGAAGAAATCCAAAGCTTGCCACACCTAGAGCAAAGCTAATGACAAACATATGTGCAAACAACGAATGAACAAGTTGAGGTTAAGAATCATACCAAAGCCTTCACGTCGATGCGGCTATCATACGCCGCCTGAAACTTGTTGCATTCCGTTTGAATTGTTCCCCACCTCTTTTGGACGGACAACTCGTTGCAATCGCTGTCAAATGGCTCCTCTCTGTACCGACGATGTTCATGGAAGTGTACTCAAAGGGCAGTCGGCGGGGCTGTTGACCTTGGAGGAAGGGGCTGGGTCACGGACGAGGCCGAGCTCCCCCCGAGGTCGTGCTGGCGCCCGGGACGATCATGTGCTGAGCGAGCGCGGGGTGGCCGTAAAAGAGCATGGCATGCTCTTGCATGGCATTCGCCTGCGTTTGGAGTTGGAGGAGCTGCTCCGCCGCTCTCTGCCGCTCCTGCGCGGCTGCAGCCTCCTTCTTCCGTTGCTCGTGCGCCCTGCGCCGATCGGCCCGCTTCTTGCTCTCGATCGCCCTCTGCTCCGCGGTGAGCTCGGGCTGCGCCTTGTTCGTCGCCGGCCCGGGCTCCGGGACCACCGGAGCGTCCAGGTCAGGAGCCGCCTCCACGGGAGGAGCGACAACAGCCGCAAATTAGGCCTCGTCTCCGATGGTGGCGACAGGAGGCCATCTCTAGGTTTTCGGAGTGGAGTGAAGTGGGTGTGTTTTGGAAGGCGGATATGTGGGTCAGGGGAGGACGCGAGAGGGCAGCCCTCTGTGTCCGCGGCCACCCGAACGCGGCCCAGATTTGAGCCGGTTTTGGGTCATCCTAGACGCCGCGGCCATCCGTTTTAGGGATAGGTCCGCGCGCTGGATTAGGTTTTTGTCCGGTTCGACCCCTCCGGACGGGCGGGCGCGGAATGGGTCGCCGCGTTGGAGATACCCTAAGCAATTAGATCAAATGTACTCCCTCTATCCCATAATATAAATGTTATTACAACCAATACATTCTAATATTGGTTGTAATAACATCATTTACGTGACGAGCGAGTAGTAAGCTAGAGGAAAAGGCGAGTAGCGATTGTACTAGACGAAGGTTTCAGTTCAACTCATCACTATAAATAAGCTGATTGATGGGGAAACAACTTCAGCTAATCATCGTTTATTTGGAACAAATTCTGGCGATTCTAGAATAAATACAACAGATGGTGGAAATTCTAGAATAAATACAACAAATTGCATGGACCACTGTTAATAAAAGAAAGGTGAACTAACAGTATCTGCGGAACGGCGCTAGTGACCATTTGCAATGCCGTTGCTGCACTTGTTACTGTCAACAATGCCATCTGCTGCTTTCTTTTCATAGAACCTCCTGTACATTGAATCAACTTTTGTAAGGTAGAACGTTCCTGGTGGCAGCAAGCTTGTGTCTTTGTTTGTTTCGAAATCTTTTGCTCCGTATCGGTGCTCCATCAGCTTCAGTGTCTCGATGAACTTCCCAGGCGAGGTCTAATAACATGTACAAGAGCACATCAGCCTTCTCTATATGTAATTGAAGTGGAAAAAGGCATTCGTAGAACAAATGGATGTTGCCATTCAGATCCTAATCAAGCACTTCACGGTAGCAAGCAATGAAGCAATGCCTAATGTCATTCAAACTGCAGTTGAATAACTATGTACAGCAACAGATTAATTAAAGGTATTAAATTATCCTCAATAAATGATATTTCCAATAAAAAGCCGGTTTAATCTCGAAAACACCTCAACTTTAAGTGGTTCTGGAACCAATCAGCTGGATATTAGTAATATGCCATTGGGAAACTTTCTGATATGACTCCCTAACACATAGATATGACAAATCTGTGATTCTAATATAGTTCGATGCATGGTTGCACAACATATGACAAATTTCATTAATCATTATTAACCTACAGTAAAGTACTGGCTGAGGTGTTGTGCAAATTAAAGCTATACCTCATGCCTTGACTCGAGCTTTGCCGTCACATCAAGCACTGAAGCAATTTTTGCTAAACTGAAGGGATGCTTGCCCTCATTTAGTCTAAACGAGAACATAGTGGATGTCAGGCCACTGCCATAAGAGAACATGAGAATTCGTTGACCGCTCTGCAAAACAGATGAAAGTTAGCTACAAGGAAGGAACAGGAGATACAAAGGCATAGGATAGAGACATAAAACCAAAATCTCACCAGGCTGGTGTGCTTGTTGTAGATTACAGATGCCAATGCAGCATAAAGAGAGGCGGTATACATGTTACCGAGTTGTTTTGGAAGCAAAGTTGATGGTTGAACTTTGATGTCATACAAATGCTTGGCAAGTTGTTGAGAGCCCTGAAATTATTAGAGTTGACTTAATGCTTTACATCAGTCAAGAACTGTAAGAACTATTATTATCCACGTAATGAGAAAGAACCTTTTCCAAGTCACGACTTTGGTAGCTTTCTTCACTGGTCAAGTTTACAAAAGGCTGAAGCTTCTCTTTAGCAGCATTATCAACCGAACTGATGTAACAGAAAACAAAACAAAATTATCTTTCTGAGTATGATATAACAAGGGAAAGAAGGGAGTCTCTCCGAACTTTGTAGCATTTTTCAGTCGACAGATTATAAGGTTGCTTTTTAAGTTTTTATAAGAAGCAAAAGAAGCAGAATTATAAATAGAACAATCACAGACCTGCAATTGCGCATGAAATCATTGAAGTAAAGTCGAGCAAAACTCTTCTGTACAAGCTGCAAGAATAAAAAAGGTAAGAATTTATATTCTCCAGAAGTTAGCAGAACAGAATGGGCAGACTTAATGGACTTCAAAATCTTATTCATCTCCACGGAGACGTGCAGTCGTCATACCTTATTATATGGAGAATGGAACACGCAATAATCAGCGTCAGAAATTGAGAATTGTTCTCCCACAAGCTTTTCGTACCTGATCATGTGGTTATAGTGCATGATATTATTGCTTGAGAAAACAAGACGGCAGTGCTATAATTCACCAGATAAATCATGGAAGTGAGCTTACTTGGCACAATACTGTTTATAGCATGAATCCAGAGCCATCAGATAGCATGTTTGAGATAGTTTTCCATCGACAACCTACAATAATCCAGGAACAGAGGATATGATTACTGCGTGGTATTTAGCTGAGATAAGTGTTAGTTAACATGCCTAATAGAACCAATATAAACATAATAATGCAAGTTATAAAATCCTAACCGGGTATTCGCTTGCAAGATCAGGCTTGTAGAAATCGTAAACATGGGCCATGTGAGAAGCTCTATATTTACTTTCAAAAGAAATAGGTGCATTTGGGCCTACAAGCATTGCAATAGCCGCAGCTCCCCCAGTAGGCCGAGCTGGTCCGTCTGCATAAACCTGAACATAATAATTGCATAAGATGGGCTGGTAAATGAGTGTGGCACAGGAACAAAATAGAGAAAACTGAATTAACTAAGTGCGAAAACTAGAAGATGGTATTGGGAAACAAACCGCGCTATCTGTGCAGACAACAAGGCCATAACGTCCATCCCAGCATTTACTTTCGACCCAATTCACACAGTTCAACAGGGCAGCTGTGCCACCATAGCAAGCGTTGCTGGAGTCGACTCCTTCAATGTCAGTATTACCACTTTCCTGCGACAAGTGTTGGCAATAAGAGTCATATTAGGTGAGTCTGAAACAGAGCTACCAAAACAACTAAAAGCTGAAGCTGCAGATTCAGAGATAAGGTAAATCCCTTTAAAATATTAAAAACATCAGGGTTAGGTGGGAAGCTCTTTTTGTGCTTCACTAAGTCATCAGTTGTACAAACCTCGAAAATCTGCATGAGCCACGTTTTGATGGACTTGCTTTTGTCAATCACCGTCTCGCTACCAACCTCCAGGCGGCCAATGAGCTTGGGATCGATGTTGTACTTTTCCAGGAGGGATTTGACAACTGTCAAGCTGAAACAGTTTTTCTTCTTGAGCAATTCACATAGTACCAAACAGAGCATTGCATGGAAAACATATGCATCGGAGGTAATTGCTCAGTAAATTCTACTCATCAGAAGAAGGTCAGTAATTGGTCCAATGGTGAGAAAATAGTATTACCTCATTGAGATGACATCTTCCACCTCGCTGCAAAAGGCCATACAGTCTTGCCCGAGACCAATCGTGTACTTCCCCTTGCTAACTCCGTCATGAGCCTCCAGCGCTTCCTGCAGGCCAGCCATTAGTTCAACGCATCAGCATTCAACTCTGAGCCCAACGGCATTGAACCGAAATATCCATGAATTCGTTACGCACAGCCCCTAGTCCAATGGCACATCAAATCAAGGTATTCTGCGCCGTTCGACAGCAGGTGAATAATCAGAGCGAAACAGCATCAAATATCCGTCGGAGTAAAAGAACTTCGCCGCCCGTGATCCGCAAATCCGCGCGGAGACAGCGCCTCCAAATCGAGGTCTTAATTTCCGGGAGCAATCCCATCCCATGGTGGCGGCGATCTCAACTACTACTACGAGTACTTCTGACGCCCGAAACCCCACCCACCCCCGTATGGCTAAAACCTCCGCGGCAAATTCCCCAAAACACCAAATCGTCCGTGATCTGGACGCTGCGGCGGTCGGAGCATCAGATCAGCCGCGTTCGACGCGCAGCGTCAGAGGAGGGCGACGAATCGAGGGAGCGGGGGGAGACAGGAGAGAAGAAGAGAACATCTGTAGTAGTAGTAGAGGAAGCTGACCTGCTGGACGCAGGTGGGAGGGAAGTAGATGTCCATGGCGAGGATCCCGACATCCTTGCAGTGCTCCATCTCGAGATCCCTGCTGCTCCGAGAGGAGAGCTGGATTCGGTTCTTCCTGGGGCTCTGGAAGTGGCTGGGCGGAGAGGCGTGTGTAACGTGAGGGAGGGAGACCGAGGACGCCGGGGATAAATATACCGGCTCTGCTGTCTTCGCCCTCGTGGAGCCGATCTTGTGATCTGCGGGCTGCGGCGACCTCCCTCTCCCTGCCACGCTGTCCAGCTGGCCCGGGCCCACGTACAAGGATATATGAACATGTCTTACATGTCTACAGCTACAAACTCTATGAGCAGTCCTCTGCTTGAATTTTATTTTACCTTATTATTAGTCGTCTTGTACTTAAATTTATACCTTCTATAAAGGATATAGAATGCCATGGCGTACTATCGGAAAAAAAACAAGTCATGTCTACATTCCAACATGTCTCTGGGCTCGTTGCATCTCTAGCACGTGTTGTTTCATGATAATCCAGATGTTTCGTGATATATGTTATATATTTCTCTATATCTAGCATATGTTTTAGTTAGATTGTACATGTATATGTGTGTATGGATTGGTTAATAATGGTGTGTGTGTGAATGTTTATCATTCCAATCCAAAAAAGGCAATCCAAGTGCCAAAGTAATTGCATTTTTAAAGAATATGACAATTGACATAGCTAGATTTGCAGAACTAAAGCTAGCTTTGTGTTTATGGAGAACATCACCATCATACACTAAGGCAATACGGAGGTAGACCGAACACTATGTGGCTTTCTCCCCTGAGAAACCAATTTACTAGCATGTCTGTATATTTCAAGTGGTGTGGTTTAATAGACATTGGTTATATGGCCATACGTCGTTGTTCCTACTTATGAACATCTTTGTCATTGTTGGGGTAATGATGAAGGGTGTGCTTCTTATCTTAATAATGCAGTTTATAACTTGCCAATTATTTTGAGCGATCATGCCCTCATCCTCACCATTACTCAGAAAAAATAGGTCCGAAAGTTGGTGGTTGTTTGGAAAGGACTTCCAGGGAACATGATCTGGTTGATGCGGCTAATGAGCCCTTCCATGTTACAGCCGCTAACATTGCAGGTTTAAAAAATGGCGCAAGAAGAAGAATAACCTTTGCAGTGACAACTAACTCCTTGTTGAGACTAACTTCACCCAGATGCCACCAACCCAAGTGTGTAGGATCATGCCAAACAGGAGAACCAAAGGGTTATGGTATTTAAGACAACATGGAAATAAGCATTGGTCTCAACATGGTGACAACTCTACTTTTTTACCAACAACCTAGACACTAAATCAAGGGAGGAAATGCATCTATGCTACTAAAAATTGAGGTATAAAACTGGTTTATAATCCAAAAGTTTCTCAAATATCTTTGCTACAACTGGTCTTGACTTGGATAGTGAACCTCTCACTAGTGATATGCGTAAGAAAATCATTCGTTTCTATATTCTATAACACCAAATGAGGACTCCTAAAAGGAATGAAAGAGATGCTTCTCCTAGATCTCATGTATCAATGTGACATTCTATTTGGTAGCCCGGAGACAGATTGGAGATGAATGCACGAGCCTAGTGCAACAAAAAAGTATAGGGAAGGTTTTGTGCAAGGGCGTACGATTACCAATAATACTTCTACAACACAAGAAATTACAAAAAAGGTATCTATCCTCTTTGCAACACAAATCATTCATGTTGAAAGTAAATCTTGCAAAAGCCTTTGATAGAATGGGTGTAATTTTATAGCTAGGACTCTTGCACGTAAAGGGTTGCATGGTAATTTCGAATATTAATTATTCCATAAATGCATCTCTAGCCCAAAAGAATTTCATTATAATTAATGGCAACCCGTTTTACTGCTTTCATGGCAATCGAGGTACCCGACAAGATCGATCTCTTCCATCGTACCTTTCCAATTAATGTGAGTTGTCGCTTTCCATGCATGTTCTTTGAAACCAAGTAGGTTACCAGGTATTCCACAATAGGATTCTAGGTCTGGAGTGTCCACCTATCCACTCTCTTTTTGTGTGCATACGATGATTGCGTGTAATTTGGCTTCCTATCAGGATGCGCATAACATCTTTCAGAAATTAATTGTTTGCGTGGTTTATCTAATCAAACTCTAAATTGGCCTCACGCTAATTAGACTTGCAGAACGATTATAAAATAAAATTCCTTCCCTAAACATGAATCCTTCAACTATTCACCTTGGTCGTCCTCTTATTCCCCAAGGAACAATTATGCATGCTTCTTATGGATTCTCAATCGATAGATTTAATGCCAAACTTACTGGTGGTAAAGTTAATAGGTTATCGCATGTCGGTCATGTCACCCTGAAATTTATGTTTGCTTCCATTTCTGTTACTTACATGTCCGACGTTTTGCCAAGAAAATTATTTGTAAACTTTGGTGGTTCACAAATTCTCATGGACTTCCCATAACCAAAACTCAAGACCCGTCTGACTTAGAGCTCGCAATGGCGTCTCCAAACCTATTCATGGGGGTGGTATGTGCGTTAGGGATCTTCATATTATGAACAAATCCGTGTGGCTATGTCAGTTTGGAGGTCACTTACACAACATGATTCTCTCATGGATAAAACGTTCAAGGTGAACTTTACTTGATACCACTATTTAGCATGCTAAGCATTGTATTCCTATATTTTCATGTTTGTCTTCAGTGTTATGTGTTTTTTTGTATTATGTAGATATCGTTCCATATTTGTATTCTAGTAGCAAACTATAGTATTTGGTTTTCACCTTTGTGTTAAAAGGTTGAAAGTGTACATATGATCATTTCCTCACCCAGATCATATCACCATTTCCTGCTTATATTTGGCATGGGAATTTCTAGGTGTTGGGATGAAATGAAAATATTGAATGTTATAAAAAAAATCATTCAAGTTTCTATATTGGAAAGTGTGTTGGAGAGACACCCCTTTTTCCCAATACTCATTGAAACGTGCATACAAAGTTATTGTTCTGGACTAGGAGATTCCATATTTGAGTACAAGGCGGGATATAACATATCCTAAGAAATATGTCCTTTTACATACTAGGAGAAACTCCAAGTTGTCAGGACTAGTGAAAACTTTCATTGGAGGTTTATTCGAAGGACATTAGCAACTGGCATAAGAGCTTCACTCTTTTCAGCCACATCAAAATGGAATTCGGAAGGTTTGGTACTCATGAATCTGAATCTCACATTTTCTCTCAATGCTTCTTTGCCCTTGTTGTGGTTTGCTTTTCTGCTAGCTAGGCTCTAGATCTATTTTTTCCACTCAAAGTTGATACCTTTCTACTATAATCCAACATGTATCTTCTCCACACAAAACCTTGGGCATACAACCGCGACAATCATTGCTAATTTTGAAGTGATGGCAACAAACTATAGATAAACATTTTGTTGGACTCCAAGCTTATAGTGTTGCAGTAAGCAACTTCTTTCCCACAAGAATTACTTGGGGTCTAATAGTAAACACAAGTAACTTTGGGGTTTCAACTGTCCTCCTCTATCAACCCTACAAAACTAAAGTAATTTTCATGTTGTCGCCAACTCAACGATAGTAGATGCCAGTCATAATTGTGTTAAAAGAGCAATAAAGAACATTAAAAAATGTTGTAAATATTTTGTTGACTTTTTGCATGATTAATTTAGAAAAATAGAAAAGGTAAAGTAAAGGTTTTTTTATCAAGTGTACAATGGATTGGGTCTCATCGGTTCACTTGAACTCTCTCTTGGAAACGTGGTGGCACTAGATAAGCTCAAAACCCCCAAAAAAATATGTTTGCTTGTCGATAAGCATCCACATGAGCATTACATCCTTATACCGAGATAATGCAACACATATCTCTAATACTCCCGAAGAAAGTGTGTTCGCATTCTTAGGCTTAAGTTGGTAAACAAAGCATTTCTTTAAGTATGATGGCATGATGTTGGCAATCCTCATGTGTGCGCTTGTAAAATCAACATTGTGTTTTTCTCACTGAGCAGTTAAAAACATTTCCTTATCCTTATCACTAGAGTGAGGCAACACAAGAAATAAAAACGCTATAGTTGCCCCATTTTTTTCACTATCCATGACTTACTGCAAAGCTATACTCCATCTAGTACACGCCTTTTTCCACACACGCCCTAGCATATTAGTTTGAACATAACAAGCACACAATAACATGGTAGTACTATGCAACTACAAATACATAAAAAACATGCTAACCCATGCATCAGATAACTCACCTCATAACAAAAGATACACAATCATGGGTATACAAATATGATCATAATTATGTAGGGTTGCTCATATGCTTCTTATTCATGAAATAACATATATATATATAGATAACCGAAAGTTTGGGGGCGGACTACTGCCTACTCATTGATATGTCTCCAACGTATCTATAATTTCTTATGTTCCATGCTAGTTTTATGACAATACCTACATGTTTTATTCACACTTTATAATATTTTTATGCATTTTCTGGGACTAACCTATTAACAAGATGCCAAAGTGTCAGTTCCTGTTTTCTGCTATTTTTTATTTCAGAAAAGTTGTTTTACAAATATTCTCGGAATTGGACGAAACAAAAGACCACGGTCCTATTTTCCACGGAGTGTTCCAGAAGACCGAAGAGGAGTCGAGGAAGGCCAGCAGGGGTCCCTCCCCATATGGCGGTGTGGGGGCCCACAACCGCGCCGTGACGTGGGGAGGGAGCCCCCTGGCTCCCCCGACGCTGCCCCTTCGCCTATTTATTCCGTCGTCCCCGAAAACCCTAGTACGGAGAGCCAAAATACCAGAACAGTTCCAGAGACGCCGCCGCCGTCAACCCTAACTCGGGGGGTTCAGAAGATCTCCTCCGCCACCCTGCCGGAGAGGGGAATCATCACCGGAGGGCTCTACATCACCATGCCCGCCTTCGGACCGATGCGTGAGTAGTTCATCCTTGGACTACGGGTCCATAGCAGTAGCTAGATGGTTGTCTTCTCCTATTGTGCCATCATGTTTAGATCTTGTGAGCTGCCTATCATGATCAAGATCATCTATTTGTAATGCTACATGTTGTGTTTGTTGGGATCCGATGAATATGGAATACTATGTCAAGTTGATTATTGATCTATCATATATGTGTTGTTTATGATCTTGCATGCTCTCCGTTGCTAGTAGAGGCTCCGGCCAAGTTGATACTTGTGACTCCAAGAGGGAGTATTTATGCTAGATAGTGGGTTCATGTCTCCATTGAATCTGGGAGTGACAACAACCCCTAAGGTTGTGGATGTGTTGTTGCCACTAGGGATAAAACATCAATGCTTTGTCTAAGGATATTTGTATTGTTTACATTACGCACGAGTACTTAATGCAATTGTCTCGTTGCTTGCAACTTAATACCGGAAGGGGTGCAGATGCTAACCCGAAGGTGGACTTTTTAGGCATAGATGCATGCCGGATGGCGGTCTATGTTCTTTGTCGTAATGCCCTAAGTAAATCTCATAGTAGTCATCATGATATGTATGTGCATTGTTATGCCCTCTCTATTTGTCAATTGCCCAACTCGTAATTTGTTTACCCAACATGTTATTTATCTTATTGGAGAGACACCACTAGTGAACTGTGGATCCCGGTCCATTCTTTTACATCTGAAATACAACCTACTACAATCATTGTTCTCTTTTGTTTTCTGCAAGCAAACATCATTTTCCACACCATACGTTTAATCCTTTGTTTTCAGCAAGCCGATGAGATTGACAACCTCACTGTTAAGTTGGGGCAAAGTAGTTTGATTGTGTTGTGCAGGTTCCACGTTGGCACCGGAATCCCTGGTGTTGCGCCGCACTACACTCCTTCACCAACAACCTTCACGTGATCTTCATCTCTTACTGGTTCGATAACCTTGGTTTCTTACTGAGGGAAAACTCGCTGTTGTACTCATCATACCTTCCTCTTGGGGTTCCCAACGGACGTGTGTTTTACCGTCACAAGCACTCATCATGGAAGGGATGCATATAAATGCAAAGACGGTCAACATTAGGTAGTGGAGGAGGCAGGGACCGGCATGGATTTTTTCTCAAACCAACCCCTGTTATCATTCAAAATAACATAATCCTGCCTCCACCGCTGACACTACGGTACCCTAAGACCTCTTTTGTTAAAAAAACTAACTTTTCCAAAATTATGATGACATTAGAAAAGGTGAAATGTACACTAATGAAGAGCCACTTGCATATGCAGGGATGGATAGGACGTTGGCAAGGTTTAGATGCGACCGAGAGATGCTCTGACGGTGTTTCCCCCTCCAATTTTTGTTGGCGGCATCCGTATGTTCTCTGTTTCTGTGTTGTCCTCATATTTCCCTCTCCATCCTAAGAAAGTTCCACTGAGGATACATATGGTTGGTTGTAGGTCAAGATGAAACTAGCGACAAAAGAATCATCGAGATTGGACGAACGAGCAAAGGGGGTCCACCGTGGCATGTCTTGTCTTTTGGGTCGTGCCATGGGGCCTCTCGCTCCCCTCGTCACATCTTGGCCTCCAGCTTCGACTACTACTCTTCATTCACACAAATATTGGCATAATTGTTTCCCCAAATTTTCCTCCATGAATGTTCTTGAAACGCTAAAATATGAAAAATGGGGGTTTCATATTTTCCATCATTAGACACTGAACTGATAGGATTTCCTAGGAAATATCATAAATAATTCAAAATAGTGATGGAAACATAATACTATATGTGTTGAAGTTGTCATGGACAATATAATAACTTCAAAATACATAGATACGCTTCTAAACGTATAAGAAAGCACGCCGGTCCTTTTGTGAAAGCTCTTAGTGGAACTATGTATTTCCAAACAACTTTCGATCATGTCAACATTGTGAAGTTCTCAGTTGTTGACTTGGTGTTTATTTTATGCATTGCCATGACCATATGGAGACACGAGAGAGGAATGATTGTTTTCCTATCTCGCGTGCGACACGGTTCTGAGGGGAGAGCCGGGCTAGGGCAGAAAGGCTGACAGGATGTCGCCTCACAAGTCAACTTGGGGTGCAACGCCACTGCATAATCAATCTTTGATTCATATATCCTCTTTTTTTAATTTCTTATGCTTCACGTTCTGAAAACAGTGGAAAGAAAAACACCACAAAAAAGTGGAGAATAATGACCCAAACCAATGGCATGTTGTTGTGTTCATTTGGTTTTTAGGATGGAACACATGCTTTATTCATTCACAATGTTCATAGGAATAGAAGTAATCTTAGGTGTATTTAGCAACCAAATGTAGCGCCCCTCTTGAAAAGAAGAGGCACCCTTAGCTAGATTATGTGCATCTACATTAACCACCCAACGTTCATACCTAAAGCGCATCTCTCAAAAGTGAGTACTCCCTCCTTAATCTCCTTCAGAATCATGGAATATCTGCATGGTGCATCTTTCTCCATACTAATGATCACTTCAAGACAATCAGAGGCAATCACCACCTTCGGAAGGTTCAGGTCCATGGCTAGGGACACGCCTTCATTGCATGCCATAGCTTCAAGTGATGCTTGATAAGTTAAACCTCTATAAACCATAGCCGAAGCACCCCAGTATACTCCATTTGTATCACGAGCAACCACATCCACAACTCCACATTCTCTTGAATGGGAGATCCCAACATCAACATTGATTTCCATTAACCTCTCACCTTGAGGTAACCATCGCATGTACCCACGACTCTGTTTTCATGTGGATTTCTTTGCTGTTGCTACTGAAGCTGACATGATTGTGTTAACAAAGGCCATTTGTGGATAAAGGGCTCTGAAACTCATGGTCATGGATTGCCTTCCTTCGAGCCCACCAGATCGTCTGCATTACCACCAGAACTCTTGCAAGGCCATGTTCTGTTATTGTGTCAAAAAGCCAAAATAATCAAAATTGTGCAGTCTTTGAACCGTTTGAGATGAAATGCTCGATGAGTTCTTCATCAACCAAAGCCCATACACACCTGCCATGTTGCATCTTATCAAGGAATGGCGTCATAAATCAAAGCACCAGAGTTTTTGGACTTGCTACCTTAGGAATTAATACAATGAATGTCTTGTTTATCTCCATTGAATCTTCTCCTCTGAGCACTCGTAAGATAATACATGTAACATCGCCGCTGCACAAATTCCAATGTTTTTGAAAAAAAGTGGGTTGAAAAACCATGAGGTCGGGTGCCTTTGTTGGAAACAATTGAAACAAAGCCTCCTTAACTTACTCTCTTGTATATGAAGCTTTCATTCATTCTCCCATCCACCTTGACCGAGATATGAGACAACACCTCCTCCATTCCAATAGTGCATTCTCAATTATATAAGTTATCGTAGAATTGTGTGGTCATAGGTGTTAATTCCTCCTTATTTGCACATCTAGTACCATCCTCTCGAGTAAGCTCTACAACTTTTTTTTTTTTGCTTTTCTTGCACTAGATTTTTGTGAATTGTTTTTGTGTTGTTGTCCCCCTATGCGAGCCAATAAATTCTCGCCCTTTGCTTCCACATTACTTCTTCCCTATAACATAATTCAACAAACTTCTTCTCTACCCCCCTTCCCGGGTTTTCTCTCAACTGATCCAACTGGCGGCACAACAACCACAACTCTTTTCGAATAGATCGAACCATATTCAAATTCCACGAGGTTAGAGCCTGTGCAACCTTGCCCAACTTGGATGCGAGATCATGTACCATAGCACACTCTGGTGCTTCCTTCCATGTTTCTTCAACCATGGCCCCATATGACTCATGGGTTTTCCACATTCTTTCATAATGGAAAATCCCATCCTTCGGTGCTCTCCTCGGACCAGATTCCAATTCATTCATCAACACGATAGGTCCATGGTCAGATTTTGCTTCTATCAAATTCCTTACTGAAGCAAACGGAAAATTCGCCGACCGACCAGCTCTAGCTAGAGCATGGTCGAGTCTCACTCGGCAATATTATCCTCCTCTAATATTTTTCTAAAAATTCCACTCGGTACCCATGTAGCCAAGGTCCGCTAGCTTTCAAACATCCACTGCTTCACGAAAAAATGATACTTGTGCATCATCCCTTTTTTTTGCCCCCACTGTTCTTACTTGCGCAACACTTTGTTGAAATCTCCAATATGAACCCAAGGAAGTGTGCTCTCCCGACACAAAATTTTCATCATATACCAACTTTTGTATCTCAGATGTCTCGTAGCTTCACCATTAAAAGAAGTGTGCCGCCATTTCTGCCCACTCGGTTCCGTGGTAACCAAATAAATGTGATACTTAAAAAACTCTTTATTTCAAGGTTAGAATCACTCATCTAGTACATGCATAAACATCCACTTTATCCACTACTAGGAACACCGAAACTCAAATTATAACCTAAACTTAAAGCTAAACATGTCGATCTATCCTTTGCAATTTGTGTCTCCATCAAACAAAGGATTGATGTCATCCATTCCCCCACGATATAGTGGAGTTCATGCAATGTCACAGGGTTTCCAGCCCCACAATAGTTGTGCGACATGGTAATCATTGCTCTTGGCCGGTGCTCCTCACTGGAGCCCACCAATGTTGATTTTGCGCCTTCATCTAAAACAACATCATCCTTCTACATTCTCTTAAGATACCTCTTGGGGTTTAGGCTTGGCGGGAGACTTGAACCCATCGATGGAAGTTCAAAATGATTCACCAGCATCCTACTGAAGCAGCAGGTACTGGTAGCACCATAGTTCCTAGCAGCTCAGCACCAAACCCTCTCTTTTTTGTTGCTATCATCATCCATCATCTCAACATCCTCCGTAGTCTGGCTCTTTCCTCTAGCTAATAGTGGTGGCTCCTCTCCCATGCCCTCATCAACATAATTCACATCCGACCACAAACACCCACGTCCTCTTCATCTGTCAGAGTGACCCTCATCTCTTGCCGATCCATCGCGGTCGTGTCCTCTACCTCTAAAGCACGCATCAGCCAGCATCCAAGGGCCATAAGTTCTATCCTTTTTAGCATGGATTCCATCACCATGTTCCTTGTAAACATGGGCTAACAAACCACATAGTTCGCACCATTGGGGAATGCGCTCATAGCAGACAATGAAAGTGTCCCTTCTTCCACCTCTCAATGTAGACACCGCTTTCTTCAAAGGATCCCACACACCTATCTTTACACGAACACGACATAAGTTACCAAAAAAAAATCCATTGAATCACCTTCCACAACTTCATACTTCTCCACCTCCCTTGCCATGTTATTTGCCATCGGGCTATATGCCTCCGAAAGGTCATGGATCTATATCCACACGGGAATCGAATTTAACTTGATCAACTAGGATATCATGAATCCATATATGATTCAGTACAAACTAGGATATTTCTAAATTTCCATGGAACACCTTCAATTACTTTACCCTAATCCCCAAGGCAAAAAATTACAGCACATACAAATTACTTTCAATGGCCTCGAACTTCACGCCTTGAGCCAGACCCCAAGCCGATCTCATATTGGCGAAGAACTAGGTCTCACTATACTTAGTCTCGGTATGAACCCAAGCCACTACAAGCCACTTCAGGATCTCCTACACGGACGAACATTCCTCCTTGAAAACCACATCGTCTAGATCATCGTCACAGCTGTCAAGTTGATTCATCAGCTTCTCCAGATTACCATCATCCTTCAAACCGGAACGAGACGCTCCATCATCCATGTCGACCAAAACCTAAACCCTAGGTGAGGTGGAACCTGCCACCGCTCAAAACCCCTAGGAAGCCAAGTCCGGGCATCGGACTAGGTCTGCCCCGTGATCATCCCAAACACGCACATGGGAGGATCGCTCATCGGCGGCAGGGAATGGAAAACTCACCGCCGAGGTGATCTCGACGAGAGAAAGAAAACCCTAAAGGGAAAGAGGTCACTTCGTTTTGAGTGGTGTTCATTTGGTAGGTGGAACAGCCCACTACAATCCGCCGCAGCAGGCCGCAGTTAGCGAAGCCCAGTCTTGACTAGCTGCTAGTACAAGAGATCCGGGCCTTGTGTCGCCCACCTGCCGCTCACCAAACGCAGTCACTCAGATGCGGGCCCACGGTCCTACCGAGTCATGCGTAGGGGTAAAGACGAAGCATCCAAAAAAAAAACAGAGAAGAAAGAGGGGTCAGGTCGCTGTACTGCTCCCCCACATCAGGAGCAGCAGAGCAGACATCCGACGAGAGCGACGGACGGACGGGCGGAGCTGCTCCCTCGCAATGGCGGCGAGATCTCCGCGCCGCTGAGCAGGCCACCAGCATCCGTACGGTTGCTCCTCTGCTAGGTGAGCTCGCCCGCTCGCTCTCCTCGCAAATTTGGTTACAACCTGGATCTCCTGAAGGAAATGCGTAATTCATGAAGGTTTTGGCAATTATCGGAGCCAGCTCGGCAGAGAGCTCGGCGCCGGCGGGTGCGGCGGAGGACGAGGCCTACCGCCAGGCGGGGAAGACCGGCAGTCGCTCCCTAGTCCGGAGATGGCGCACGTCTCGTTCAAATCCAAGGAGGTGGACAGCGTGCCGCGGTGGTCGGAGTACCTGGCCGCCGAGGAGCCGTCTCCCTCGGCGTCAGCGAGCTGGCGGGCCACGAGCGTCGACGGGCCCGCGAGCGGCGGGCCGAGGCATCTGCAGATGGAGCCGGTGGTGCAGCTCTCCAAGGTCGCCGAGGGCTTGCTGGCCAAGATGTACAGGCTCAACAGCGTCCTGGACTACCCAGATCCAAACACGCACACCTTCTCGGACGCGTTCTGGAAGGCTGGCGTCATGCCGAACTTCCCCAAAATCTGCACCACCTTGTCCAAGAAGTTCCCGGAGCATCCCAACAAGCTGCAGCTTGAGAAGGTCAGAATTTTAATCGCCCGGATGTCTCTTTCGACCTGGAATTTTGCTTAATGTTATGCTATGGCATTCTGCTTTGCAGGTAGACAAGTTTGCGCTTGATGCTCTGAATGAGAACGCGGAAGGTTACATGCGGAACCTGGAGCAATGGGTCATGGTATGTGCCAACTACAAACTTTACCAGTTAACTGTACATGCATGGTAAAAATGTTTTCTTCTGTTGGCTAATCAATTAAATGCTGCAATCCGGTACACTTTTTCAACTATTCTATTTCAGTACAATGTGTCTAGTGGAAATTAATCTTTAGTATACTACACTTCTACATTGAAGAAAAGGCATACACATGTGCATTGTACTTCTGTTGTTATTTCCACATTTGACTAATTTTCTTTTCATTTTCACATCACTAGTTGCTTCTTGATTTGCTGGAATTTCGTGAACAAGTTCTGCGACTAATTTTGGATCTGAGTAGCACGGTCATAACCTTGCTGGTAAGGAAATAGTCTTGCCTGAAGTAACATCCTATCGTTTATTCATCCGTAAATAACGGCATTTCCACTATTTTTCACAGCCACATCAGAACTCTCTGATTCTTCATGCTTTTATGGATCTAATTTGCTCATTTGTGCGAGTCAACCTTTTCTCCGACAAGGTAATTTAAACCTTCATCCTGTCCTTGACTGAAATATGTAACCGCTCCGGATACCCTGTATCCATTTCTATTATACTAACATAATGCTGCCTGGTGTTCTAATTGATAGATACCAAGAAAGATGATCCTCCAGGTTTACAACATCTTGCACATCATGCTAAAGGGTGGACGTGATTGGGAGTTTTATCATCGGTAAGGTGGTAAGGGTACTAAAAGTTGTAGTAAATACAAGTGCTCACCACCTTTCAAAACTTTTTTTTGTATTATGGCGTATTTTTTTTTTTGTTCTAGTTGGCTTAACAAATTTATTTGTTTCAGCTGCTAATATTGTAGTATCACATGCATAACATATATATTAATTGCTTAAACAATTCACGCTTACATACTGAACAAATAAATTAATTGCTTAAACAATGTATATGAGAATTGATTACTTCCCAAAGTAAAAAAAAGTAAAAAACTAACATGTTGGCAATCAATATAGGATTCATAATTTGAATTCCAGAATGTACTGCCTTTTCAGAGCAGAATTGCTGGCACTTCCGTAGCTTATCCACAAATATACACACATGAATCTGTTTTACGAAATTTAAATATCATTAGCGGTGCTTGTTTTAACATATTAATCTTATGATTGTTAGGAATACAACTTATGCACTTGCAATTGAAGTTGAAATGGATCTCAGCGATATCTATTGTTGGGTCCGATAGCTTCACAAATTTTATCAAACTAAGCGAAAAAAATCCTGTTATGTAACTCCTTTTTTACTCACATCTTCTTAAATTCTAAATATGTTATTGTGTGCAGGTTGGTTCAGTTTGTAGATTCTTACGATCCACCTGTGAAGGGATTGCACGAAGATCTCAATTTTGTGAGCCCACGTATTGGCGAGGTGATACCATCTGCTTGTGCATTCCAATAGTAATAACTAGGAAGTGAAGCTTATGAGTTACCGTGAAGTTTTCTCCCTAAGTTATTAGCCCTGCAAGTCTCCTTCCTCTGTCACTCAAGGCTATGAGTCCATGATTTTGGAAAGCATTGTAGAAACTGTTCTTGGATTCACAGTCAGGATTGTCTAGAACATATTTGTAATGCTAATTATTTTGATCTATAATCTGTTCTGTTTGGTTGGGTTCTTCTGTGATCTGTTCATGTTAACCAGCATTCTTTATGTCACATGTGTTTCATTTGATTCCATATCTCCTTTGCTATGTACTTTTATTGCATATGCATTACTTTTTGTTCACCCTTTTACTTTCACTATATGTTTTTCTACCCTCAGGTTCTAGAGGCTGTTGGCCCGATTATCTTTCTTTCAACTGATACCAAGAAGTTAAGAAATGAAGGGTTCCTCAGTCCATTTCATCCGCGGTATCCTGACATCCTTACAAACTCTGCTCATCCCATGGTTAGTTCTTTCGTAGACACTGACTAGAGATGAATCGTGTACTTTTCTTTTTTGGCCGAGTGCCATCATGTAAGAGTATTTAAATCTGAGTGTTAACATCTTCCCAGAGGGCCCAAGATCTGGCTAATGTGACATCATATCGTGAATGGGTTCTTCTTGGATATCTTGTTTGTCCTGATGAACTACTTCGGGTGACCAGCATAGATGTCGCAATGGTACATTCTGTTTTTTTTTTCTTTTGTTATTTGCTGTGCTTGACACATGCAAACTCTATAGTTGATATGTCGTTTCATGGTTTTCCGTCTGTACCACCTTACACACTCACTCAGACACTCATGCTGGAACATACCTCGTCGTGTTTTTCTAGAGAACTTTATCATTGTACTACTTATGTTGTATCCTGTTATCCTGTAATTCATTTAACTTTTGTGTTCTTCAGGTTGTTCTTAAAGAGAACTTAGTACTCCCTCTGTTCAGAGATGAGGTGAAATCAAAATTCATGTGATGCTACTGTTAGTTTTTGTTGTTTGCTATACTAATTTGACATTTCATTTGTTTATGTAGTACATCTTACTTCATGAGAACTATCAACATTATGTCCTTCCAAAAGTTTTAGAATCGAAGAGAATGGCCAAATCTGGACGTACTAAACAAAAGGAATCTGATATGGAATACAATATTGCGAAACAAGTTGAGAAGATGTTAACGTATGTCTCTTCACAACCTCATCTCCCCTACTTTGTCCTATGCTCTGAGATTGCTTGAAACAGAAAGGATTTGGCCTTTTCGGTGAATTTGAGCCATTTACCTTCAATGATTTATTGAAAGTTGTGTGCATATTCCTGTCATTTCCGCTTGCCACAAATTCTGAGATTCTCTCTGCATAAGAGGTGAAATGTTTCTGGTGGTGTTGTCTTGACCTGCATCCGCAGGGGATTTAGTTACTAAGTAAAGGTTTCCTCCTCGTGCCTATCATTTCCTTTTACGTCACACCTATTTATGTGTTGTGTTGACTTACTGCAGGGAAGTGCATGAGCAAGCATTGGTGTCATGTGATGCCATACATCATGAAAGGAGAATTCTTCTTAAACAGGAAGTTGGAAGGATGGTATTATTTTTCACAGATCAACCTAGCCTCCTGGCGCCCAATATTCAGGTTTGGTACCAATATCTATATAGTAATATATAAGCTTGCAAAGGAATCTTTTTCTGATATTAACATTTGAATGATGTCTTGACGATATCTGTATATATTAGTCTCTTCGAGTGTTAACGCTTATGTGTCTTGGTGACTAAGAGCAGCAAAAAGTTATCATGAAAGCCATACGAGAATTATCTATACTTATAAGTAATTTAGTTTATCAAAAAAGGGGCTGTATAAAAATTGAGCTAAATTTGGGTCAGTTGTCTGTACTATCTCATGATGCCAAAATTCTTGCAGATGGTATTTTCTGCTCTTGCTTTGGCACAATGTGAGGTGGTTTGGTACTTCCAACATGTAGGGATTGCGTCATCAAAATCTACTCGAGGGAGAACTGTTGACATTGTTAGTAATTTCGTTCATTTTGTCTTGGAGATCTTAATCTTTGTGTCTTTCCTTTCTAACTTTGTCATCAAAACTTCCAGGATGCAACTGACCCAACCATTGGCTTCATATTGGATGGAATGGGCAAACTTTGTTGCCTGGTCCGTAAATATATAGCAGGTTCTTATTTTCTTCTATGCTATGTGCTGTAGGGAAATCATGCATGATTATTTATCTTAAGAATGTTATATCAGAAGAAACCAACATTTATGCACCTTCTTGTACTTAATATCTTAAACATATTTGTTAGGGTTCATTCTTGGTCAAATAATGCTTGCGAGCTTCGTTTCTTAGAGCCTCTCATATCTTACATAATTTGCTTGGAGAATTTTTGTGTCATAGTATGCTTAACTATTTTCCTTTCTATTCCTTTTTCCGAAACCCTAATTTTGATACGATTTTTCCATAAGTAGTTGCAGCAAGATATTCCTAGATTTCTCTGCCAATTCATATTTTTAGGTTGCGTGTCTATTTTGGCTGTTGTTAGGATTCTCTGTTGAGAAAAAAAACCATGACCTTCTGTTAGAGTTGCAAAGGGAATCTTGGATGTATTTGGACAATACCATGTTTCTAATATTTCATATCTCCCTCAACTAAAATGTTGTGGAAAGTGCCGTTCTAATCTGCAAACGAAAATATCCTTGCTACGGGCTGTTATTTCATGTAGAAATTTAAGGAGCTGTCTGTGTTGAAATCTTGCATTTAATACTAGTAAGAGGTGACAATAATTGGATAATGGAATTTTATATATGCCCTCAAGAAAGTTATGAATTTCAATGTTTGGAAGTTGTTCCTTGTTACTGTTGTACATTCAGTTACTGTTGGACAATAAAGAATACTGCATAAAGGTATCTGGTAAATTAATGATATAAGACAGTGATCCTTACCACATTCTTTAATATGTTCTCTTTGCAGCTATAAAAGGTTATGCATTATCATACTTATCATCTTGTGCTGGAAGAATACGGTTCTTACTTGGTACCCCAGGCATGGTTGCTCTTGACTTAGATGCTACACTCAAGGGCCTGTTCCAGCAAGTTCTCCATTGTCTGGAGAACATTCCAAAGACTCAAGGGGAGAATGTCCCTGCTATTACTTGTGACTTAACTGTAAGTATCTCCCTGAGATTATTTTGTGAATTAAAGTCGTCACATGAGCTAACTCTACCAATATTTACCTTGTATAACTGATGGACGTACACAGACATGCAGGTGCGCACTTGCGCACCAGCACAATCTTATGTTAAATTTTTTTTGAAGTTAGTCTTGTGTTTCTAGTTTTTCGTAAGTTGCAGAGCAAATAACCAACTTACTGTATAATCAGGATCTTTCAGTGTCTTAACAAATTCTCTCCAGTTTTCTGTCACATCTTGTTGCTACAGTCCTTTATGTAGTTCAAGGTTTTTCTAGACTCTGTAACCCAAAGCATTGGGCTCTGTAGTTCAAGGTTTTCACTTCAACATACATGATGACAGGGACAATTTTCTTAAGAGTACTATTGCTGGGATCTACACATAAAAAGAGCTCGCTTGCTTGTCTTTAAATTTAGTTTTTCTCCTTTGTGGGTGATAAGTTTTTCCATTATTTATTTGTTAACGATGTCATCATTTAATCATGTTATCCTGGCCTAGTACATTCTGATCCTTGTATTGTAATAAATGGCGAACGTAAACACCATTACTCACTGCTTATTGTAACTTGTACATGCCAAGGATTGAAGTATGCAAGAAAAACCATGGCAATGCTTTTGTCGTGGTTCCTTTGATGCACGTAACACTGAGCATTCAAGAAAGTAATAACTGAAAATATCAGTACTTGTGATTTTGACAAGGAAACCAATGCACTAACTGTATATGTACACATGCTAGATATTTCATAGAGTTTACATTTAGGATTTGCTAAACCTGTTAATCTAACGGCACAGGATTTGCGGAAGCACTGGCTATCCATTTTGATGATTGTCACATCTTCACGATCCTCTATAAATATAAGGCACTTGGAGAAGGCTACTGTGTCTACTGGGAAGGAGGGCCTGGTCTCAGAAGGCAATGCTGCATACAGTTGGTCTAGGTGATCGACAGCTACTGATTTGAATTGAATAGTTCAATATCTTGACACACATGATGCAGTTTTTTCTTAGCTTGTAACTTTGAAATTAGCAATAGTATTCACCGGAATTGCAATAAACTATCTGAATTTCTTGCACCATTTAATAATCAGGGCAAGCTAATGCTAATCCACATAATATGATCATAGCTAGTTTCTCATAACATGCACCTGTCTTAATGTTGCTCTGGCACTAATCTTAGGGTAAATTGTGTAGTTGCTTCCATAAATAATGTGGATCCTGAGATCTAAATTCTTCTAGAAGTCTGTATCTCACCAGAATTAAATTGCCTTACAGATGCGTCGACGAACTTGAGAGCCAACTTTCCAAACATGGAAGTCTTAAAAAACTGTACTTTTATCATCAGCATCTTACAACTGTAAGTGTAATATTTGTTTATATTTGCTATCTATTAACAATATTTGCTTTTTTATTTCCTTTCAAGTAACTAGAGACTTTTCTTGGTGTTAGCTAGTTGATTTTTTTCTGGAATCTTGCAGGTCTTCAGAAACACAATGTTTGGTCCAGAAGGCCGTCCACAACATTGTTGCGCGTGGCTCGGAGCAGCTTGCAGTTTTCCAGAATGTGCTTCTGCAATTATTCCTGAAGAGGTTAGTATTTCAACTCACTATGTCACTTTGATCATTATTATGCTGCTTATTGCAACGTGAAGATGTGCTTTTGCAAAATGGCCAGCTACAACAAATTGTGAAAGGAGAAGGCAATGCATATTGGTTGATCTTTTCTTGAACATGGACCTTTAATAGTACTCCCTCCGATCTTGAAAACAGAAAACTGTAATGGAGGTGGACAGCAGTAATTATGCGAATTAAAATCTTTCTATAAGTACAGTTCAACTATTGATGTTAATAAATGTTAACATTCCTGAACTATATATCAACCACACCTCTCTATATTGACTACTGCATTAACGCAGGTTAACAAGATCGGCAGAGATTCTATCTCATACGTCGAATCCCTTATCGAGTCTATCATGGGTGGACTGGAGGGTTTAATAAATATTCTTGATGCAGAGGGTGGGTTTGGCTCATTGGAGATGCAGGTAGATAATTTCTGAGCTCATATTGATGTTTCAGCTATTTGTGGGCTGCGTACTTAATGCTCTCGCTTACGAACTCTTCAGCTTTCACCGGAGCAGGCAGCTCTACGATTGAATAATGCAACAAGAGTCAAAGCTGTTCCAGGCTTGTTAGCACCAGGGAATGAGAGCTATCCTGATAATAGTTCATCAGTTAAGATGTCAGTCACTTTGCTACTTCCCATTATTATTTAAATATATATTGGGTTCCCATAACTTTAATTGTGAATGTACAAAAATAGGCTCGAAGCTGCTATGCAAAGGCTGACAAGTCTATGTTCTGTGCTGAATGACATGGAGCCTATTTGTGTTCTCAACCATGTTTTTGTTCTCCGGGAGGTTTGTAGTTTATGCTCCTCTATTTTTGCCTTTTGGATCCTCTTTTGCTATTCCACAGTACATTTGTCAACTATCACTTCTTTTTATATTAAGGACTTCTTTGAGTTACCTCTTTCCGTGGTTGAAATGAAGAGAATTTTGAGGTTACAGTCTATTTACTTCACCTTAGATTGGCACTGTAGATGTTTTACGGTATGTGGTAATGGTAACAGATGGTTGTACATGACTATGAAGCTATTAGCCTTTTTGTTGTTGTGAACATACCTGGGATATTATTATTCTCCTGTAACATAATATTTGTAAAAGAACAAATAACTGCACAATACAGATAACTTATTCTGGAAGGTCAGTCCACTTTTTTGTCTTAATGATTATCTTTGTTTCCAGAAATTATTACTTATGTTATTTGTTTCTGACAGTAAGTATGTAAGTGTCCTTGTTTGACTTACTTTTTATACTTTTTTTTTGTTTCACAGTACATGAGAGACTGCATCATAGGAAATTTTAGGAGAAGGTTCCATAACATCATTCGAACTGATAACTGCCTTCAGCGACCATCAATCATTGAATCTCTCTTAAGAAGACACTTGAGCATCATCCATCTAGCAGAGCAGCATATCAGTATGGACCTTACTGAAGGTATACGGGAAGTGCTCCTAGCAGAGAGTTTTACTGGGTTGTTTTCAAACCTGCAAGTATTTGATAGACCAGTAGAGACAAATGGGGGAGGATCTGCCATAGAGATAATATGCAATTGGTACATTGAGAACATAGTACGGGATGCATCTCGCACTGGAGTTGTTTTTGATGCAACTCATAATTGCTTCAGGAGCTCACAGCCCATTGGTGGTGGATATTTAGCGGAATCATTTACAGATAAAAGAGAACTCAAAGCACTTGTTCGTCTTTTTGGTGGTTATGGAATTGATAGAATGGATAAGATGCTAAAGGAACATACTTCTGCTCTATTAAACTGCATCGATTCCGCACTGAGGTCGAACCGTGATGCGTTAGAAGGCCTGGCTGGAAGTGTAAATTCTGGTGATAGGATTGAAAGAGATGCAAATCTAAAGCAGATAATTGATATTGAAACTTTGGCTGACTTCTGTATCCAGGCAGGGCAGGCAATAACTTTTCGTGAGCTGTTGGTAGAGGCTGTCGGAGCGGTTCTCGAAGAGAAAGTACCTCTCATATATTCTCTACTCAAGGGATTGACTACGCAGTTGCCAGAAGAGGTACCTGATAAAAATGAGATCATTAGACTCAGAAGGGTTGCAAGCAGTGTTGGTGTTGGGGACAAACATGATGCTGAGTGGGTGCATTCTATTCTGGCAGAATATAATTCTGCTAATGATAATTCTTGGATCCTACTTCCATATCTTTGTTCTGCATTTATGGTGTCCAACATGTGGAGCAGTGCTGTTTATGATGTCAATACAGGTGGCTTCAGTAATAATTTGCACTGCCTAGCAAGGTAAGAAGTTGGTTCCTAATGGAGTAATGGTTAAGCATGACTCCAACAGGGTTATTTTTGCTGGAAATTATAATACGACACTATAATTAGCATGTACAACTCTAATTTTCTAAAGATTCTCATAGCGTACACACATTGTTGTGGCATGATAGAAGGCATACATGCTATTATTGATAATTCCAAGTTTCATATGACTCATCTGGTGTTTGTACAGGTGTATCAGTGCTGTGGTTGGAGGGAGTGAATATACCAGGATAGCAAAGGAACAACGAATGAATTCTCTTTCAAATGGTCATACAGATGAGCTGCAAGAGCCCGAATTACTGAGCCGTGCATCAGCTGAGTCAAATATTAAATCTGCTATGCAACTGTATGTAAAATTGTCTGCAGGGATTGTCCTGGACTCCTGGAATAACACTAGCAGGTAATATACTTGGTCTGTCCTTTTTGTTTCAAAGTTGTAAATGAATTTGTACTATACATCCAGTGGTACCTGTTCCTGCAGCACTTTGGTGCACATCATTTTGTTTGCTAGGAGTATAAAACTGCAAGTATTGGTGTCGAATCCTGGTCATGATATGGTCATGATAGACGGTGCACTAGATGCGACACCTATTCTAGGTGTAAAGCCAGACATGGCGTATTGTTTACTGTTTAGTGTTAGTATGCTGCCCAGCATGATAATGATACACTTCATATTTAAAAAAGTATATTCTATTTTTTAGTAGTCATTTATGCAAAAACTAAAATCAGCTGATATGTTACATACCATCTAGGCAGGTAAGACTATCGTTTCCAGTTTGCTTTGGAGGATATAAACATTCCTGATTTCCTCGTAGCAATGCTATTTATTGACTGACAAACCAGATTTTTTCTGTGCTAATGGTTTTGCAGTCCGTGTTGGTTACATACAATGTGCTTTTGATGATCCTTGTCCCTTTTTTGATGATTTTATATGACCTTAATGCAGACCGCACATTGTTCCAAAGCTAATATTCCTCGATCAACTCTGTGAGCTGTCCCCGTACCTCCCAAGGAGCACCTTAGAAGCTCACATCCCTTACACCATTCTACGTTCGATCTATCACCAGCTGTACGGAGCTTCACAGATGGCTTCAGAACAAATGGACCCATCCCCAAGGCAGTCGCCTCTGATCTCTCTGGCGCACGCGTCCCCATCAGCGAGGCCCAGCCGTCCGGACACGACACCCAGGTCTCATACTTTTGAGTCAGGGTACCACAGCTCATCTGGCTCCCAGCACGATGGCGGCTACGAAGCGGATCGGAGAACCGGAGAGAGGCAGCTGCAAAGCATGAGGCGTTCCGGGCCGCTCGACTACGGCACGAGCAGGAAAGCAAAGTTCGTAGAGGGTTCAAGCTCTGGAAGCCATGGATCTAGCTCACTGCAGAGGTTTGCTGTGTCAAGATCTGGCCCTCTGTCCTACAAATAGCCTTTTTAGTTTTTCTTTTTTCTTTTTCACAGCACCACCATCGTCTGCGCTTGCCTTGAGAGAAATGCAAGCACTGTATTTAGTACTCTGAGATAATAGATCATGCTCGAGCAGATGTGCATTCTTTGTAGTTTGTTAACATCTTGAGAACACAGGAAGGTCTATTCTAGTTGTATGTAGTATGTACCTATAGTTTTCCTGTAACAAATGCAACCCCTCCTGTAATATTTGCTTGATATTCAGGCTCGGCCACACCGTTGGCAGAACTGGTCTGTGCAGGCTTGCGTGTGAAGTGTACTAGTAATAATAATGTTTGTTTAGTGTAATTGATTATATTACGATATGTGCCTTTTTTACATTTCTTTGACAGGTTTTTGCTACTATTGTTATACTGTATTATCCTTTGAGCCAGTGATATTTAATGGGTGACCTGAAGAATATTCAGGCTCTTGTTCTGGCAATGTAAAGAAGTGATGTATGCCCCTGTGCCCCCATTTTAATTTCCAATGATTCTCAATTTTGTATACCTAAGTCGAATTTCAAGTTTGAGAACCGTTGGACTTTGCAGTACTTTCGAAGAACAGCTAATTCTTTCTGGAGATCTTGGGCCAATTGGCCTTCCCATGCCCGCACCAATAATCTTGCAGGAACTCTGAAAATATGGTGTAAGAAAAAAGAAGCGGCAGCTTGGTGACATTCATGCCCAGGTCAGAGACATCCAGATGCAACCGATTCAGGTACAAAACGTTGCTTTTGAAGATTCCTTAATTTCTTACCTGCAGACTGGGATGTCCATTGATCATTTGTAACGCCAAACTGTAAAAAAGCCTAGGTGTGTGAAACTGTGACAAACTCTTGTATGCAATGAAAAGAAACGCATTGTCATTGCTTTTTCTCGAAAAAGATTCCTTAATTTCTTAGCATGAAGAAAATATGACTTACTGAATTTTTTAGACAGAGCACAAAAAAACATTGCTCAGGGTTAATAGTCAATCTCTGAATTGTAGATGTTTCTGTAGCGCTCACGAATCACGATGTTCAGTTCTGTCCTGTGCCGCTGTGCGTGAGTGAGGCTATCTGAATTTCCGAAGAAAACAGAGAGGGGCATCCAGCACAAGCTCCACCTTCCCCGCTGCCATTGACTCCCGCTGGCGCAGATTCTCAGAGAATCTGAGCGTGACTCCTGCCTCCTCCGACTGAACCCCAGGAATAGTTGCTCCCTCTTCCATCCATTTTTTCCAACGAAGGTAATAATTTGCTACGGATCTCGCATTTCAGTTCAAAATAGGGTTCGATTTCTCACTTCTTTGATGCAGAATTCCTCGTGTCGACCCAGTTCGAGCAGCGGCGGCAGCCATGTCTAGGCCTCGTGGCTACTTCCAGGGTACCACCGCAAGGTGTCAGGGCGGCGGGGCGAAGCGCCACCGCAAGGCTTCGCGTGGCGGTGGCGGCAGCCAGGACATCGGCGCTAGGTCGTGCCTGCGCTTGATACACACTTTTATAGTTTAAGGGGATGATTTTTCTAGAGCCTCTATGTCAAGTGGAACATGGAGGCCAAAGATCACAATTCGGTAAGTACTTGAATATTTTTTTTTTTTGCGGGAAAGTAAGTACTTGAATATGATATGCTGCATTACCATTGCGATTTACACTGCAAGATGATACATACATGCCCACCTGAATGAACTTTGATATGCTTTACATTTCCTACTCACATGTACACTTTGCAATTTGATTTGTTCATCGACCTAGCTATAACAACAATTCTGTAAGGCTCTACTAGCAATACATATACAAATGCTCACACAAATCATGATATTACTTTATCATTTTTATCTTGCAGAAGCAAAATCCTTGTGGTCTTCTGCTTATTTATAGGTGTTTACCTTCCCTTAGCTTTATACACTTAAGTTGATTTTCTGATTAGTGTATCTGCAGTTCGCAGTTCAATCTGTCTGTGCTACCTCCGCTGGAACTTGAGGTACTTGATGGAGATGAAGAAGAGGAAGGCGAAGAGGGCGATGATGGCCAGGTGTAGGCAGGTGACAAGGTTGAAGTAGCGGTCCTCGAGGCCAAGGTATCCCTCGAGAAACTGCCGCACCGTCTGGTCTGGTTGCCCTGGCACACGGATCAGTTCTGTCCGGTCACCCAGCTGAGAGAACATGAGCCCGTACACCGTCCACGCTGCTGGGTTAGCCCAGTACACCCACCTCCACCATATTGGGATCAGCTGCATCCACGTTGCCACATAGTTGTTGGTTAGGTTAGGCATGCACAATCTATTCTCTCTTGTTCTAATTGATTTTTAACTTTCAAGAGAAGTCCAAAATCTGAATTAAATGAACAACCTATGAGCGGTTTATATAGGAATTCCATGAGGCCTAGTCTGAGACTGTTCCCTCTAGCGGGCATTGTAATTGAAGCACAAAGATTACAGGGTTAATCGGCGGAGTGAGACTAGTACCTCTCTTCCAATGATGAAGCCGGAGAAGAGGTTCCAAAAGATGAAGATAACGAAGGACAATCCAGCAGCTATCTCAATGTTAGGTGTTAGTGCCACTGTCATCATCCCGTAGAGTGTGTAGTACATGAAGCTTAGCACCATGTAAAGGACAAACCAAAAGAACTTGCCAGCGGTCATCTGGAACCCAATCATTGGGTATACGATTGACGCAAAGATGGCCACTTGGACAAGCATGTAAGGAAATTCAATTGCTACCTGCAAACATAAATCCAGCGTTGAAGGTTAAAGAACATGCCAAAACATCCTATGTTTAGATTATTATTATTTTTGCCTTTGAACAGAATGATAGTAACAATACCTGAGCTATGGCGTAGGGCAAGGTAGAATACATGCCTGCTGCCTTTTCTCGGTAGAGAACAACTCTCTCTGTTGCCACAACTGGCTGTAAGATGCTGCAGTTCATGAAGCCCAGAAACAGTGCTGATCCATATACGATTCCTAGTATGTTGAATAAATCTTGTTCTTGTTTTCTGTTGCATAGGAATACCATGATCTAGTTAGGCATGATAAGTTCTCATGAAAGAAAATCATTAAGCTTGTTGTCATTCCTACTTACATGGTTGAGCCAATTTTCCAGAATACAATTCCAAACATAATTGATACAGCAAATGTGTTCAGGAACCGGACAACATTGTGTTCTGAATTTTTCCAGTATGCACATCTTTGTTTCCACAGGCAAGCCATACACTGCACCCTTAGGTTTTGCCAGTATCCAGGTGGAAAATGTAAATCCTCTGTATTTGACGCTGGTTGCCCCATCTCATCAATTAGAAGCATGTTCTCCCTGCAGAAACACGGTACATAGTCATTGTGTTTATCTTTTTTCCCTATTGCTGAAACCAGTTAACAGTACATTTTCTGTAGCTTTATGATCGTATCAGGCTTACCTGTATAATGAGGAGCTCTTATAAATTTCTGCGTAGTCCACTCCAATCTCATATTCTGTTGTGTGCGAACTGATGTCCAACATCCATGCTGCTGGGTTTTGTCCCTGTTTTATTCCAGGAACACCAGGTATAGCCTGTGACAAAGCAATTTAGTATTTTTGTCGCTACCTTGTGAATAGACATTTAACATTAGGCAATCTTACCTTGAAATATTTGATCATGTTGCTGGATAGTGGACCTAATGAACCACTGTAAATGATCTGACCGCCTCTTTTCATAAGCAGAAGCTGCAATCAGTCAAATTGAATTCTAGTTCAGAAATGTAATTTAACTTACTCGTGATCCTATATTCATATAGAAGACCAGTTGACTATCATTAGCTATTTCTAAGCTACTATAAGAAGATATCTGAGGGGCGAGGGCTAACTAGATGCTTTATTGTGTCAAGAATCATGCTAGTTTAGTTCTGTGTGATAAAAAGCTTGATACTCTTATCAGTCTTTGTTCTTGACACCACATGGCCATTTTTTCTTGTTCCGGTAGAATTTATTGATCTATTTAAAATTTAGACTCCAGTACCTCATCAAAAGATTCAAATATCCCAATGCTTGGCTGATGAATTGTGCAGACAACAGTTCGTCCAGTGTCAACTGTCTTTCTTACTGTTCTCATGACAATTGCTGCAGCACGGGCATCCAAGCCAGTGGTTGGTTCATCCATAAATATAATGGAAGGACTAGCTACCAGCTCCACAGCAATTGTTAGCCTTTTTCGCTGATCTGCTGACAGGCCAGTTGCTCCTGCCAGGCCCACCATGGAATTCTTCAATCCAGTTAATTCGACTAGGTCCATGACTTCGTCTATAAACATCTGAAACATGTTGAACATAAATGTTGTGAGATCTTTTGCTATATATCTTCAAATATGATAAAGATAGTGGTCAATGCTCATACATCTCTTTGGCGAGATTTAACGTTTGAAGGCAGGCGGAGCCATGCAGAAAACTGCAGTGACTCAAGCACAGTGAGGTTAGGGAGTGGATGTCACTCTGTTCACAGTAGCCAGAGATCCTTGAGAATGTCTCCTGCTTCTTTGGGTATCCTGCTATTCTAATAGTACCTTCAATATATCCTCCAGTTTTCCTTCCAGCCAAAACATCGAGCAATGTTGTCTTTCCTGCACCTGTGATCCCCATCAGAGCTGTTAGCACCCCTGGCCTGAAAACACCACTGACGTCTTGTAGCAGCTGAAGCTTTTTCTCTGTTACTCCATACTTCATCATCTCCTGGTGGAAGATATGCATACTTTTGGTCACAAGTGACTGGAATTGATGTAACTATACAGCAAGGCAGGCACTGTGCTCAAGAGCTTACCTTTGGCATGTCGACAAAATAGTTGATATGATCAAATACAAGGGAAAGAGGCTGAAATGGGAGGATAACTTGACCAGCCGATGCATTGCCCGCTCCAACTTTCTGGTTTTTGCACTCTGTATTTTTCTTCACGGCATCAATGTTAACTTGATGCTTGTGTGGAGCTGCAAATGATAAACAAGCAGGATTGATTCTTTTGTTCGATTTATGTTTCATCAATTATGATGTTTTGATAACTCGATATACGTACAGTTCATGAACTCCAGGGCAAATATAGTGAGGATGTTGAAGACCAGTGAGAATCCAAATAAAATGCTGACACAAATCCAGTACCAGTGCCACTCTGTGAGCATCCCCCTGATCTTGAGTATAGCTTCACCAACTGTATTGGCATTTGCGTAATAGAATTCCTGTCAGCATGAACGATCATCATGATCAGGTGATAACTAATTGCTACGGGTTATGTACATGTGATCAAGAATGTTAGTTGAAATGCTTGCTTACAATAGCCCATCTTTCGTCAAGGAACTCATTTAGGGCAATTGCATTCTGTGCGTAGGTGAATGGGGACGTCCAATTTGCCCAGCGCAGCCATGGTTGGAGACTATCTGATTTCAGTGTGCAAAATTTATGAGCTTCTTGGACACACACAAGTCAAACCTGTCCTGTTTGTTACAGGGCTGACATACATCTTATGTTATTCTGAGCTAAAACATCTAACCTTTTGATATGACGAAGCCTCCAAATATGTAGATTGCTATAAGAGCTGCAGTGCCTAGCATGTTGGCCATTACTTGTGTTCTTCCTATCGCTGCTAAGAAACGATAGAGGCCCATAGACATTTGATGCATGGCAAAAAGTACCAGAAAATGCTGGATGAATCTGCAAGAGGGCAAGGTAATTATTTTCTGCTATTCCAAATTATTCTTGTATTGTCATTAGATACTGAATGGACAAAGAAGAGTACCTGAGAAAAGAAGGTGCGTAGCCAATCACATAGTAGGTTAAGCTGGTCCAAAGACCTGTCTCTAAAAGTGATATTGGGAGGCTGATAAGGTAAGCTGAAGAAAGAAGTGCCCATCCTGGCAATCCTAGTAACTCTCTTTGCTTGTAGAAAGTGGGGAGTCGCTTTATTGTCATTGCAATTTCAGTCATGCCATTGAAGTTCACTATCACAACAGCTATAAAGAGTGATCCCATGTACTTATTGGCATCAAGTACAGATTTCTGGTTCATATTTGTGCGCACGTAAACCGTTGAGATAACCAAAGCAAGAACAGTTATCTGTACAATCTTGAATATATGAAGTGGAGAGTTTCTTTTCATAAGAAGTACTTCCCTTGAAAGGCATGCTTTGAAAGTATTCCATGTGGAGATCCTGCGACTTGCACTTGTTTTAATCTCCTTTCCTTTTCCTGTATTGTTTGACCTGCAGTGATTGTCTTCTACAAGTTGAGGGAGATAGGATGAACGGAAGGATTCTGCAAATTTTTCAATTGTCCGGTATTGATACTTATTTTCATCACGAATCCAGTATTGCTTTTGATCCATCTTCGATGTCACCTGGCCAAATAGAGAAAAGTTGCTGTCAGTTTGTTACATATTATGCACCAGGAGTACATATTACACAATAATGGATTATGTCGTTGGACTCTGACTCATCTAGTGCACGCTACACATGGTGATATTAATGCTCAGGTTTTCATTAAGTTCTTCTGATCATTAATTTTGGAAATGGTAATTAATTGCTAGCACTATTTATTTGTTTAATAGTTCTTTTTTATCAGAGTCTGTAATCTAGTACCTCTTGAAGGAAATCAGCTACATTCTTCCTGCTGGGGCATTTGAATCCCATAATTTCAAAGAAATCGGTAGCTTTTTCTCGTGGACCATGATATACAATTTGCCCCTCGCATAAAAGGATTATGTCGTCAAATAATTCCAATGTCTCAGGAGGTGGTTGCAGCAAGGAAAT
>NC_061508.1:47911329-48039461 GCF_022539505.1 Lolium rigidum
ATCATGTTGATGTCTTGAAGTAACTTGAGGGCTCACCTCATCTTCATCTTCAAGACATACTTGACGATTGATATCCTTCATCAATTTCTTCTTATTGCAACCTTGAAACCAACATATGGTTCAAGAATTGCCTATGGACAACTCCTACAAATATAACTCAATGCAAACATTAGTCCATAGGGATTGTCATTAATTACCAAAACCACACATGGGGGCTCCATGCACTTTCACACGATACGGAAAACCTTACTGAGACGCCGCCGCCGCCAATCCCATCTCGGGGGATTCTGGAGATCACCTCCGGCACCTCTGCCGGGAGAGGGATTCATCTCCCGGAGGACTCTTCACCGCCATGGTCGCCTCGGAGTGATGAGTGAGTAGTTCACCCCTGGACTATGGGTCCATAGCGGTAGCTAGATGGTTGTCTTCTCCTCATGTGCTTCATTGTCGGATCTTGTGAGCTGCCTAACATGATCAAGATCATCTATACTGTAATTCTATATGTTGTGTTTGTCGGGATCCGATGGATAGAGAATACTATGTTATTTTGATTATCAATCTATTACCTATGTGTTGTTTATGATCTTGCATGCTCTCCGTTATTAGTAGAGGCTCCGGCCAAGTTTTTGCTCTTAACTCCAAGAGGGAGTATTTATGCTCGATAGTGCGGTTCATGCCTCCATTAAATGCAGGACGGTGACGAGAAAGTTCTAAGGTTGTGGATGTCTTGTTGCCACTAGGGATAAAACATTGATGCTATGTCCAGAGGATGTAGTTATTGATTACATTACGCACCATACTTAATGCAATTGTACTGTTGTTTTGCAACTTAATGCTTGGAAGGGGTTCGGATGATAACCTGAAGGTGGACTTTTTAGGCATAGATGCATGCTGGATAGCGGTCTATGTACTTTGTTGTAATGCCCAATTAAATCTCACAATACTCATTATATCATGTATGTGCATTGTTATGCCCTCTCTATTTGTCAATTGCCCGACTTGTAATTTGTTCACCCAACATGCTATTTATCTTATGGGAGAGACACCTCTAGTGAGCTGTGGACCCCGGTCCATTCTTTTACATTGAATACAATCTACTGCAATACTTGTTCTACTTGTTTCTACGCAAACAATCATCATCCACACTATACATCTAATCCTTTGTTACAGCAAGCCGGTGAGATTGACAACCTCAACTTTGTTTCGTTGGGGCAAAGTACTTTGGTTGTGTTGTGCGGGTTCCACGTTGGCACCGGAATCCACGGTGTTGCGCCGCACTACATCCCGCTGCCATCAACCTTCAACGTGCTTCTTGGCTCCTCCTGGTTCGATAAACCTTGGTTTCTTTATGAGGGAAAACTTGCTACTGTGCGCATCATACCTTCCTCTTGGGGTTCCCAACGGACGTGTTAATTACGCGCAATCATCAACCCTTTGACATTCATCACAAGATAAAATAAACTTCCTTGCATCTTTGAAGAGAGTTGGCCAATAAAACCCTGATTGTAGAACCTTTTGCGCGGTCCTATCTCCGGCGTGATGTCCTCCATAAACACTACCATGACATTTACTCAATATCTCCTGTTGTTCATATTCAGGAACACATCTTCATGAGAATACCATCCACTCCTTCTTTATATAAATGTGGGTCATCCCAAAAATAATGCCTCAAGTCATAAAAGAATTTCCTCCTTTCTTGAGTTGAAAAGGTTGGAGGCAAGTACTTGGATACAATAAAGTTAGCATAATCGGCGTACCAAGGACTATCTCGCGAGCTCACCTTTATTACAGCCAATTTTTCATTTGGAAAACTATCATTAACGGGACGGGGTCATAAGTAATATTTTCCAATCTAGACAAATTATCGACAACGGGATTATCAACACCTTTCCTATCTATAATATGTAAATCAAATTCTTGCAAAAGAAGTACCCATCTAATAAGCCTCGGCTTAGCATCTTTCTTTGTCATAAGGTATCTAATTGCGAGCATGATCGGAATGAATTGTAACTTTTGAATCAACAATATAGGATCTAAACTTGTCACAAGCAAAGACTACGGCTAATAATTCTTTTTCGGTTGTAGCATAATTTCTTTGAGCAGCATCAAGAGTTTTGCTAGCATAATGAATAACATTCAATTTCTTATCTACTCGTTGTCCAAGAACGAGTGCCTACGGCAAAATCACTAGCATCACACATAATTTCAAAAGGCAAATTCCAATCGGGAGGTTCAACTATAGGAGCAGTTGTTAAGGCTTTCTTTAGAGTTTCAAAAGCTTCCTTACAATCATCATCAAAAACAAAAGGTACATCTTTTTGAAGAAGATTAGTAAGAGGCTTTGAAATCTTGGAAAAATCTTTAATAAATCTCCTATATAACCCGACATGACCAAGAACACTACGAATACCTTTAACATCCCTAGGATAGGGCATCTTCTCAATTGCTTCAACTTTAGCTCTATCAACTTCAATACCTCTCTCAGAAGTTTTATGTCCCAATACAATTCCTTCATTAACCATAAAGTGGCATTTCTCCCAATTAAACAAGATTAGTTTCTTCACATCTCTGCAATACTTTATCAAGGTTTCGCAAGCAATTATCAAAAGAATTCCCATAGACAGAAAAATCATCCATGAATACCTATACAATACTCTCACAAAAGCCATGAAAAATAGCACACATGCATCTTTGAAAAGTAGCAGGAGCATTATATAAACCAAAAGGCATACGCCTATAAGCATAAGTTCCATAGGGACAAGTGAAAGTGGTTTTCTCTTGATCTTTAGTTTTAACAGCAATTTGTGAAACCCAGAATAACCAAAAAGAAAGCAAAAATGAGTATTTTTAGACAACCTTTCTAACATTTGATCAATAAAGGGTAAAGGGTAATGATCTTTCTTAGTAACCTTATTAACTTTTCGATAATCAATGCGCATTCTATACCCTACAACTACTCTTTGAGGGATGAGCTCATCATTATCATTAGGCACAACAATCATTCCTCCTTTCTTAGGAACACAATGCACAAGACTAACCCATCTACTATCGGCAATATGATATATAATACCAGCTTCAAGAAGTTTTAATACCTCATTCCTTACCACATCCTTCATCTTAGGAATTAGACGACGTTGATGTTCAACAACGGGCTTTGCATCATCTTCCATATTGATAGCATGTTGGCAAATAGAGGGAGAAATCCCCTTCAAGTCATCAAGAGTATAGCCAATAGCTCCTCGGTGTTTCTTCAATATTTCCAATAACCTTTCTTCCTCAATATCTGAAAGCTTAGAACTAATAATAACGGGATATATTTTCTTATCATCAATATGAGCATACTTAAGATTATCAGGCAATGGTTTTAAATCAAAAACAGGATCTTCCTTTGGTGGTGGTGTTGTACCTAGATCTTCAACCGGCAAGTCATGTTTAAGAATAGGTTGACGAAGGAAAATTACATCAAGCTCATTTCTTTCTTCCCTAAAGACTTCACTCTCACTATTCTCCAAATGTTGCTGCAAAGGATTATTAGGAGCAAGAGCAATAGACGCACACTGGTTCAACTCTAAAATCATTATTAGGCAAATCGAGCTTTATAAGGAGTTTTGGCAAATTTAGAGAAATTAAACTCATAAGATTCACCAGCAAATTTAGTAACAATCTTTTCCTTCTTGCAATCTATAACGACTCCACAAGTATTTAGGAAAGGTCTACCAAAAATAATAGGACAATACTTACTAGCGAGCAGAACCAAGTACCAAAAAGTCGGCGAGGATATTTAATCTTACCACACAGAACTTCCACATCTCGAACAATACCAATAGGAGAGATAGTTTCTCTATTAGCTAGCCGAATAACCACATCAATATCTTCAAGTTCACAAGAACCAATTTCATGCATGATCTCCGTATAAAGCTCATAAGGAATGGCGCTAATACTTGCACCAATGTCACATAAACCATAATAACAATGATCACCAATTCTAACAGAGAGCATAGGAACACTAGCTTTCCTAGACTTATTAGGATGCGAAACAATATTAGAAGCATCTTCACAGAAAATAATATGACCATCTTCTACATTTTCAGTCACAAGATCTTTAACTATTGCAACAGCGGGTTCAACCTTAATCTGTTCTTCAGGTTCTATAGGTTTCTTTGCACTTTTATTAACCGCACTAGATATAATAGAGTACTCCTTCATTTTAGCAGGGAAAGGAGTTTTTTTAATATAAGCTTCAGGAAGAATATGATCAACAGTTTCAATTATAGCACATTTATTTATAGATGAATCAACTTTATCTTTATATGGTTCATGATACTTATCAAAATTCTTCCTAGGCAATTCAAAGTGAGAGGCAAAAGCTTTATAAAAATTTGCAACGACTTGAGAATCAAGACCATAAGTAGCACTCATATTACGAAATTTATCGGTATCCATAAAAACTTCAATGCATTTATAATCATAGTTTATACCCGACTCTCTATCTTTGTCGTTCTCCCATCCTTCGAGTATTCTCCTGGATCCGATCAAGAAGGTCCCTTTTAAACTCTTCTTTGTTGCGTGTAAATGATCCGGAACAAGAAGTATCCAGCAAAGTCTTATCTTGAAAAGACAATCTTGCATAGAAATTATCAATAATAATATTGCCGGGAAGCTCATGAATGGGGCATTTGAGCATTAAAGACTTCAATCTCCCCATGCTTGGGCAATACTCTCTCCATCATGAGGCCAGAAATTATATATGCGGTTCCGATCTTTGTGAATTTCACTTGGAGGATAGAATTTGGAATAAAATAAAGGCACAATGTCCTCCCAATCAAGAGAATCCCTATTCTTCAGACAATTTATACCAGTCGTGCTGCTTTACCGGACAGACGATATAGAGAATAGTTTCTTCCTAACTTCATCCATAGCAATACTCGCACATTTGAATAACCCGCATAATTCCTGTAAAAACGAGTAAATGATCACCGGGATGGACAGTTCCATCCCCTTCATAGCGGTTATCCACAACACGTTCAATAATTTTCATAGGTATTTTGTATGGAACCTCTTTCTCACCCGGCGCCTCATCCACTACCTTTGCGGTAGTAGTAGATTTCCCAAAGAGGAATTCAAGAGAAGACCTCTCCATAATGAATTATAGCGAGCGAGCAGAAATAAAAACAGCACGTAGTAAAAGTTTCCCTTACCAATTCCACTTACCAATAGCGCTTCACTCCCCGGCAACGGCGCCAGAAAATAGTCTTGATAACCCACAAGTATAGGGGGTGTATCGTAGTATCTTCGATAAGTAAGAATGTCGATCCCAACGAGGAGCAGAAGGTGTTGACAAGTAGTTTCGATGAAGGATTCACTGTAAATGCTCACAGACAAGTATTCGGGGGTTTTGATATAGCGAGATGAATAAAGTACAAGTAAATAAAGTGCGAGAGAAATAATTGCAGCGAGTGGCCCAATCCTTTTTAGCACAAAGGACAAGCCGGTTTGTTTACTTATAATGACCAAACGTTCTTGAGGACACACGGGAATTTAGTCTAGTGCTTTCGCTTCATATAGCTGATTAATCTTCATTGTTTTGATAAGTGTTGTGTGGGTGAACCTATGCTAATGTACCGCCCTTCCTAGGACTAATACATACTTGTGATTATACCCCTTGCAAGCATCCGCAACTACAAGAAAGTAATTAAGATAAATCTAACCACAGACCTTCAACTCGAGATCCTCGCTATCCCTCCTGCACCGATATACCAACGGGGGTTTAGGTTTCTGTCACTCCGGCAACCCCGTAATTGGCAAACGAATACAAGATGCATTCCCCTAGGCCCATAAATTGTGAAGTGTCATGTAGTCGACGTTCACACGACACCACTAGAAGAATAACACCACAACTTAAATATCACAACATTGAATACTAACCAACATAATTCACTACTAACATTTAGACTTCACCCATGTCCTCAAGAACTAAACGAACTACTCACGAGATATCATATGGAACATGATCAGAGGTGATATGATGATGAATAACAATCTGAACATAAACTTTGGTTCAATAGTTTCACTCAATAGCATCAATAACAAGTAGAAATCAACACCGGGAGAGTTTCCCCTATCAAACAATCAAGATCAAACCCAAATTGTTACAGCGGTGACGAGGTGCAGCGGTGGAGATGGCGGTGATGATGATGATGATGATGATGGTGATGATGATGGAGATGATGTCCAGCTCGATGACGGTGACGATGGCGTCGATTTTCCCCTCCGGGAGGGAATTTCCCCGGCGGATTTCAGCCTGCCGGAGAGCTCTTTTCTCTCTGGTGTTCTCCGCCCCGCAGAGGCGGTTGTGACTCTTCGCGACTATCCTCTGGAGCTTAGGTTTTCGGGGCGAAGATGTACGCGAAGAAAAGGAGGCAAGAGGGGCTGTGGGTCCCCTCCTCACAGGGCGGCGCGGCCAGGCCTTGGGCCGCGCCGGCCTATGAGGTTGGCCCACCTCGGGTCCCCTCGGCTCCCCCTTCTGGCTCCCTTCGTCTTCTGGAAAAATAGGATTTTTCATATAATTTCCGTCAACTGTTGATCTTCCGAAATATCGCAATCGACGGTGCTTTTTCCAGACGGAATCCCGACTCCGGTGCGCGATCCTCCAATAATCATGAAACATGCAAAATAGATGAAATAACATAAGTATCATCTCCAAATAAGAAATATATCAATGAATAACAGCAAATTATGATATAAAATAGTGATGCAAAATGGATGTATCTGTAGACCATGGAGGATAGATACCATCATCTAGATAATACTCCTTGTTATGTTGATGGTCATTGGTCTCATAGTGAACCTCTCGAACATTGCCTTATGCGAGCCTATATAATATCGAAGAACGCTGGAGCATGTTGATGTCATTGCTAGAACCTTTCATGCTAAAGAAAGAGTGCTAAATCTGAAGATCTTGTGATGCAATAGCCTCAAGTATGACAATGTACTCATCGACATGTCATTCAATTTCGCCTGAAAATAAAAAGGAAAGTTCTTCCATCCCAATTCATGCAATCTATTCTTCCAAGCATCCTAGAAAACCCTCTTGACTTGTTGATCGATAACAGCCAGACATTAGGCTCTCACAAGTGAACTTTGATGAACACCTCAACCGTTGCCTTGCAAACTTCTACATTGACTTAGGGCATGTGGTCTCGCTCATACCCATGTACTCATCGACAAGATCATCAACAACTCCATTTGTAAGAATGTGAATAGATACAAAGCAGTTATGGTAAGAAGAGAAGCTAGTCTTATTGGTAGCTTCATTCTTGAATTCTAATTATAGATTGTGGTCTCTCACACCATCTAGAATAGTCAAGAACAAGTTTCTTGACATCTGAAAGCGACACCAGAAATGCACTCACGAAATATATCGGTAAGATGGAAGTAGTCCTCGTAGATGTCGCACATAGCCAACTTCTCGATTACGCTTAAAATTGGCCTTATGTGGTCTCGTCGAGCCCCTGGACTTTGGAATCTACCCCTCGTGCTCTCTGTCTGCGCAAACACGTTCGAACGCCATCGGTTGGTGAACACGAGGGGTAGACATACCTTTACAAACTTCTTCTTTTTTGTCTAGAAGAGAAATTCCATTTGTGTCTGCGTGTGAGATTATGGGCTTTATTGGGCTGTGTGGAGCCAGAGGCGGGCTTTGTTGATTGCTGCAGCGTCAGGGCCCAATCCAACAAGGGAAGAAGAGACCTCCCTCCCCTTTTCTTGGGAGTCAAAGCGCAGTCCGCCCCTCTTCCTCCTCCGCTGGCGTGGCCTGGCCTGGATCTCATTCGTCGCCGTCTTCAGCCTCGAAGGAACCCTAGCCCCGCCGTCCCGCCCAGGTAACCTACCAACCCCTCGATCGATCGGATTCCTTCTCTTCTCTCCATGAATCCTGCACCGCACTCTCGTCCCCGTCCCCTATTGGGGTTTCTTGCTGCTTTGTCCTTGCATCGCTCGGTAGATTTCATATTGATTCATGTCTCCTGGTTACCGCAAGTATTAACTGATCTCGGCACACACACTTAAAAGCCTAAGCACCACGCTTGCTTCCAGTCCACTAATTGGAATGGAAATCCATGCTTTTTGCTCACTAATTTTGCTGTTTCAGGCCTTGTTTACTTCTAGGGTATTTATAGGGATGGAAGGGGATTATTTTGTATCCCGAAAAATCCCCACTAGTCCGTTTACTTCTCCGGTTTTGAACGACATAATCCCGAGATATCCCCTCCCATCCCCACATTTTTTGCCTAAATCAAAAACTCTCCATCATACTAGTGTATTTTCGGGGAAGGGTATTTGGGGGGATTGGGTGAACACCAAATCCCCTCTCATCCCCATACCCATTGGGAAGAAAAATACGAGAGAAGTAAACAAGGCCTCAGTGAGTTCCCCTCACTGATGTTAGAGCGCGAGCCCGTCTGATTTTGCCATGTTGCTTATTGTTCTTGATTTGCTCCCGCAGGCAGATTGATAGATGTCGCAGTGCAATGAAGTAAGGTCAGCTCAGCTCCCCTCACCCTGTTCCACACTCCGCTCTCCGATGCAGGGTGAACCTAACCTCGGTTTGTTTCCAGGTACACGGCGCGCTCCATCACGCCCCCGGCGGCGGACAGGGACAGCGCGTCGCCCCCTCCCAAGAGGCGCGCCTTGTCCAAGTCGCCGCCGCTCCCTCCCCCTCCTCCCTTCCCACCCAAAGGGGCGGTACGCATCCTCTCCTCGAGGTCGCCTTCTAGAAGGCGCAACAGTGCCTCAAGGTCTCCCCTGCCTAAGAGGCGTGGCAGATCAAGGTCTCCTTCCCCCAAGAGGCGTGGCAGGTCAAGGTCTCCTTCCCCCAAGAGGCGTGGCAGGTCAAGGTCCAGGTCCAGGTCCAGGAACAAGAGCCGCTCCAGGTTTGTTATTTAGATCGCACTGTCAATGTTATTGTGATAGTGATATGCCACATTTTTTTTAGAATTATTGAAGGGGTGGGTTCCATTAAAATGCAACCAGAGTTCACAAGTTTTAACGAGTTTTGTGAGCTCGTCCATTCAGCACTTGCAAAACTGACCAAAGAGTCCAAAGAACAGCCGAGGAGAAAATATTAATAACAGACTTTTTTATCCTCACTTAACCACCATCTGGCAATAGATTCAAAATCATCTCCAATCGGCTTGTTCACGTATGCATTTGGCAACAACACATTCGAAGAAAAGATGCTTAGCAGTTTCATGTTCATTGCAAAACATACATGAAGCATCATCTACATATCTCCTTTTACTGAGATTGTCTCGCGTTAACAACTTATATTAGCAAGAAGCCACAAAAAAAATGTGGATGCGGGGAGGAATATGTAATTTCCACACCGCAGGAGTATGGACAGGGACAACCCCTCGATTATTAACTACCCCATAAAAAGATCTCACCGAGTAAGTACCACAAGTGTGAAACATCCAGATTGGACTATCATCTTCAGAATTCAGTTGCACAGTACTAATTAAAGAGATAAGCTTCAGAATTCAGATTGGACTATCACATTGTACAATAGCAGTTCACCAAGTTAACTGTGCAGCATCTTTAAAGGTAAGGATTTTCCTAACATGTGGCAGGAGTAGAGATGATCTAAGGAATCCCGGGAACAACCTGTACGTCACGGGCCTGTCCACACGCACATCAAGTTCGGACCTGGAGAAGTTCTTCAGCAAGGAGGGAAAGGTGAGTACTCTCCACCCTACTTTGTTCCTTCATTCATGTCCGATCTCTCTCCTTACCCATTTCCGCTTGTCTATAAAGCGATTATATCACTAGCTGATGTGCTACACTTCCGAAACTGCAGGTTTTAGACTGCCATATCGTTGTCGATCCTCGCTCCAAGGAACCGCGTGGCTTTGCGTTTGTGACAATGGAGAAGGTGGAGGATGCGAGGCGTTGCATCAAGCACCTACATCGTTCTGTGCTTGAAGGTCGCCTCATCAGCGTGGCAAAGGTACCATGCCTTTTCTGTCTGTTCCAACCCTAATGCTGCCTTGTCCTGTTACATAATCATCATCTTCTTTCCTTTTCCGTTTGAGTTCTCAGGTTAGTAGTAGTCGAATGTAACTCTCATTATGTTATTTACTTAATTTTAGCTGTCCCGCTCCTGCGTTTTGAGTCAACTTCTTTTGGGAATGAGCCAGGCATCATTACATATTGCACCTTATGTTTATCTAGTCTTCCAACAAACTATATCTTGGTTTCTAACATCTTTTATACTTATCATAACCTCGAGCAATCTGGTTATAAACTTATCTGGTTATAAACTTGGTCAAGTGTCCCTGAAAATCAGTTAGATGACAAGTATATTATTGTAGATACACTCTTTTTATCTTACAAAGCAAGGCTATACTTGGGTGGTGTTGTGAATTCTGCTGGCCTCATTGTAGTGGCGTGCTGGTGTAGCATACAGTATAAAGGGATTGTCCTAGTTATGCTCTTACACATTGAGTCCAATGCAGGAAATGGAGAAAATCTGTGTTCCTTCGCTTTTCTCCTGCTGTCTTCCCCAACTGCAGGGTCCACACTGTTGGGCTGCCTCATCATCGATACTAGGCTGTCTGTAATATTACTGAACCATCATCGACGTCCCCCGCTACACTGTCTATCTGCACCGACCTTACTGAACCATCATCGACATCGTCTGGTTCACTGTCTGCACCGACCTTACTGAACCATCATCGACATCGCCTGGTTCACTGTCTGCACCGACCTTAGACCTGAAGCTATCTTGGGATCTCGGAGTTAGAAAAGAAAACAGAGAATGCTGCAGTGCTATGCATCACCACCAAACATAGACCTTGTGTCCATGTGATGCTACAAGTATTGTACTCTTTGTGTACATCCTTGGAGCTACTGTGGTACGTGTAGTTGGTATTGTAGGGCTTCAGTGGGCCTGCCGATAGGACCAAAACGATGTGCCTTCATCACTTGGCTCGATCTTTTTATGCAAGAGTAACTGTGACCTATAATGAGGTTGAATTCCCATTTGGTGCTGATGTTTTCATAATTGCAGGCAAAGAGAACCCGCGAGAGGACACCTACTCCTGGAGAATACTGTGGTCCAAGAGGTATGCACACACGGATATGTTTTTTTTTTTGTGCACTTGCATTTGCGTTAGATGATTCGCCTCCTGTTGCTGATATTATTTATATAGGTTGTCTGATGTGTCTTGTACTATGTAGCATGCTTTTGTTGTAGTACTTACCTTACACTTTGCCCAGATTCCTTGCATTTGGAGTAGCTTATTCTACAATTAACTTTAGCCAAGATGATGTACGGTGTCATTTAGATTAACTTACAGGCTCAACACACTTGTTTCACCGGAATACCTTTCCAACCATCATAGGTTTTAGTATGTCGTTGCTTTATTTGTGGTATGTTTTATATACTTTAGATTGTAGTCAGCTGGCAAATAATTGGATACAGAGACGGGGCTGGGAGCTAGTTTGTGATGTGTAGCAATCAGTTATAAGATGATAAATCTAATCCGGTCATACATGTAGGCGGGCGTGCTCGATCTTCACCTCGCCGATCCAGCAGGGGTTCGAGGGACCGCTCGAGGTCGCCTGGTGGAGGAAGGGACAGAGACAGGAAGCGCGACTAAAACAAAGAGTAGCAGCCATCAGGTTGCTAGATGATAATCACTGGGAGCTGAGTCTGATGTGCCTTTGGGGCTAGATTGTTGAATGATGATACAACTTTGGTATTGTGTTTCTCACTGCCCTTTGGCTGGCTGTAGATGGCTGATGCCACCTGCTGTGATGGCGATACCTAACTTATATATTTTTGTTTAGTTTTAGTAGCATGTCAGCTGTGACTCGGGATGATTGTTGCGGTGAAAGCGTATTCCATGTTGTTACGCTTTGTCAGACCTTGAAATGCGTATTGATTCTGTGCTTTCTCCTTTTATATAAGATGATTAAATCAAGCACGTGATAGATGATATAGTGTCGCTACGAGCTTGAGTTGGCTAGGATGTTTAATGATGATACACAGACGGACATGGTGGCTCGGTGGAAGCCCATTTCGTGTTTTCACGTTTTAGTACAACCCCCTCCCACCAAACTCAAACTCATCAACGGTTGAGAACATTCTGTACCTCTTCATAGCTTAATTACGAAGTGATCTCAGTCTTTGATGTATAAGGGAATGGTTGAACTGGAGCAAACATCCACGTTTTATCAGTTCTCCGAAACTATCTTTTTTTTTTCGGAATGGGAAAACCTAACCTCTGCATCAAAGCGGATGCATACGGCTTTTATTTGGGAAAATTTGCTACATGATACCGTTATTTTTTGGCATTTGCTCAAATACACCGCTCGATTGTGTCTTTGTCAGATACCATTACAATTTTTTGGCACATTTGCCAGAACACACCACCTAACTAAAAAGGAAAGTTTTGCACTTTTGCGTGGGATGACTGGTTTTGAAGACAAAGGGCAAAACTTTCCGTTTTCAGCCAGGTGGCGTGTTCTAGCAAATGTGCCACAAAATTATAATGGTACCTGGCAAAGACATAATCGAGCGGTGTGTTTCAGCAAATGCCAGAAAATAACAGTGTCCTGTAGCTAATTTTCCCCTTTTATTTATATCTTATCAACAAGGATTTGTCAAGAGATCACTTCGTATCATACTGCATAGGACCAGAAAGAGCAGCTACTACATCATCATCCATCCATTATTAACTCCGCATAGGACGTGGAAGAAATAATCAAAAAATTAGTTAGCTGTAAACATCTTATACAACTGTTGAACTTCAAAACGCATGAAAAACATCTTATTATATTAGACAACTCACAAGTCACAACAGGAAAACACGTGACATCGAATAAACAAAAAAGTATGGCTGGAGTTCCGGTGCATGACAGCATGAACAAATAAGTGACAAGTGAGGATGGAGCGGTAACAGGTACCCCTTCTCCATAAGTAAGCGTACGTTTAGTACGTTTACTTTTCTCCCGAGTTCAATTATTCTAGGACCAATATTACAGAAAAAGTAGCAAATAACTCAACATGAATATAGAACTACATTTTAAGATAGATCTAAAGATATTTGGGTGCTATAAATGTTGCTACTTCTTTATAAAGTTGGTTAAACAAGAGAAAGTTTGAGTACATAAAATCTCAAAAGAAATTGATGGTAGTGAACTCATAACTGGACTAGCTTTTATAAACTGAATCAAGATTTTTCTCCCAAGTTTCAAGACTCTTTTCCTATGAAAGGTCCATTGCACGCTCAGGATACATCAGATGTAGTTAAGGGCTTCACGTCACATAGCCAGGAAGCAACTCCATGAATAATTATCTCAACTTGATGCAACTAAGTTAAAAAAAAAAACTTGATGCAACTTTACTACTGATATTTGGTAATACATACAAAAGGTCACACAACTAAATCATGCAACTCCATTTGGAATGTGACGGCATACATTGTGCGGAAGAACCGACATTTACTGGACAGTTTCAGTTACAAAACCTCCACCAAATGGCTACTTCTATATCTCAGCAAACCATGCTCTACATACCTGGATACTGGTGCAACGGTTTAAAATCGATTGCGTGGGGTTTATACAACTAGTGATATCCTCAAGGTGTAACTTTTATGGATAAATTTCAATAAAAAATAAAGGCCATATACATCAATCGATGCAGGGGCTTTCCCCTTTTCGGAAAAAAAAAACACATGAATAACCAATGTTAACCTCCGTTAGACTAACTGTAAAACTCTCATAGAAAATACCAAACTTTGTGTTATACCGACATCATCAGCTTGAATTACCATTGTGCAAAGATCGATGCAGAAAAATCCATAGCATAATCATCCAGGAAATATTCGGCAAAGCTAACACAACAAACAGAACTAGAAAACAATTATTTTTGTTTTGCGGTGGGTAAAGGGATTGTTTAAAAGAAAACAATTAGTTTGTGATGGCACACCTGCCAAACTCTACTTTTGAACATGCTCCAAAGTTTGTTTTCTATACATGAGATCGCAGTAGAAACTACAACATAAGCGACTCCATCAGAGAAAAGATTCAACTCTATAGGGCGCGTTTGGTAGGCTAGGCCGGAATCCTGCACCACTGGCGCAGTGCGACGGGCGTCCCTGCGCGTCGTGAACGGGCCACTGGCCACTTTTAGCTCATCGTTTGGCAGCTTGTGCTGCATCGGTGTGAACAAAAAGTGCACATTGTTTGGAGGCCTGGATACAGCGCTCCATCTCTGTTCCGCCACAACACATGTGTTTGGTTGCTATTTTGGACACCCTGGCAAAAGCTTCTTCTCACCACATTCAAATATGGCTACCTTACCATCACATAACGGCACACAAGAGATCAAACACGATCATAAATATAACACACAGTTATACACAACGAACAGAGCACTTAGTTCCTAATCTAGCGTCAGAGTGGTAAGATGCGTACCTAAACCTGGGGACAGACTACCAAGGTCCAAAAGCATTGTGAAACAGCCTCTACAGGTGCACAAAAGCAAGTGTTTAACAGTCTCATAGAGGCCAGCACAACTAGTGAGGGCAAGAATCAGACATAATGAAGCAGCAGCACCTTAACGGCGAGTATCAGCATAAGGACCTCACGGTGCCTCTTGCAGCCGCTGGAAACTGCGATTCGGGCGTTCCTCCAGGCTTGTTCCAGGGGTGTTTTGAGAGCCGGTTGGACCACAACGCAGACCTCTTACAGGCAACTAAATGGGCCGATTTTGGCTGGGTCGATGCGACCCAAAGAGCTCACAGCCTACCAAACGCGCCCATAAATTCATTTCAAAATTCACTTATGATGTCATGCATAGAGGTTCATGAAGTACAAAGCATGGACCGTCCACAGAGCATGACATCCGGCGATGCGACTAGGCGAGTGGCAAGGAGCCCATCTACGCCATCCATCCTCAGGCCCATCGCCTCAAACCCGCCCAACTTTGCCACCATTATCCTCCCGCGCCGCGCGTCCGCGCGGGCACCACCAGCCAGAAGAAATGGCGGCGGGTCCCACGCCATCCACCGCCGCGTCCCTCCGGCCGCCCCTGCCGCCGCCGCCGGCGTGCTTCGACTACCGGTCCGCGTCGCTCGCCGACACCCGCGCCGCCGCGGCCGCGATGAGCCCCGCGCTGGCCGGCCTGGTCGAGTCCGGCGCGCTGGTGCGCGTCCCGCGGCGCCGGTTCGGGCCCGTGCCCGCGTGGCGGCCGCCGGACTTCGCTGAGCCCGAGGAGGTGTGGATCCTCGGGACCTCGCACCTCTCCGCGGAGTCCACCCAAGACGTCGAGCGCGTGCTCCGCGCCGTCCGCCCGGACAACGTCGTCGTCGAGCTCTGCCGGAGCAGGCATGATCGACCTCCTCCAATAGCCCGATTGATCGATCGGTCGATCACATATTCAATCGCATGCTTCCTTTTCTCCGTTCGAAATCTAACAGGTGCCTTTGCAGAGCCCTCACTGCAGAGCCGGGATCATGTACGCTCCAGACAACGCCTCCGGCGAGCCGCTTCTGAAGTCCAACATGTTCTCGCTCGGCGGAACCAAGTTCTTCGGAGCCGTCAACCGGAGCATCAACCTGGGTACGTTGCTGAGCTTCCTGTCTCCACAATGATCTTTTTATGTTCATTGAATCTTATTGGTTAGTCAAACAAATGGAGAGCTGCTGATTACATTGCCATATTTTGTGACCTTGCAGGTGGGCAGAGTGCTCTTGCTCTGCGTTTGCTCCTGGCCGTCTTCTCGTCAAAGATTTCATCCGGCGCAAACAGGCCATTTGGAGAGGAGGTAATTGTTCTGGCCGGACAGCTCATTTCTTCCCAGATTTTGCTATGGAACAAATCAGCAGCCAGCTTAATTTACTCGGTTCTTCTTCCGGCAGTTCAGAGCAGCCAGGAGGGTGTCTGAAGATATTGATGCTCAACTTGTTCTCGGGGATCGTCCAATTGAAATTACTGTATGTGGAAGTCTGCACTGGAACTGATGCTAGATTCTAGCTATGTACGTAACCAATACTGTTATGTTGCTAATGGCATCAGGTTGTTCTTGCAGCTTGAACGAGCATTAAAATCGCTGAGCTGGGATGAAAAGACTAAACTCGTAATCGCATTGTTCCGTGGAATCACTTCTACAACCGACGCGCCGGTATGCTCTCCTGTTTTCAATCTTCTTCGTTTGCCCCAGAAGCCAGTGATTTTTAATGTAGGCAAAAAAGAAACTGCCAATGTCAAGAAACCAGCCTTCCCATTTAGTAAAACCCATGCTTGACTGCTGATTATCCAGCAGGATGAGAAAGCTGCTGTTAGCCCGTATGAATTGTACGAGAAGCTGAGCAGCTCATATCCTTCATTGCTGCAGCCTCTCATACATGAGCGCGACATGGTATGGTCCTTATCTTAAAATTCATCCAACTTATTCAATGCTGCAAGGTTTAAGCTGTCCCTGATACACTCAGAACTCCACTGGTGATGGCTGCTGCGAACTGTATTTATTTTGTTCCTGAAGCTGTTCTCGTTTGCTTCACAGTACCTGGCCTGGTCGCTGAAGAGGAGCAAGGCCGTGAACAAGAGCAAGACAGTGGTAGGGGTCATCGGGAAGGGGCACATGAATGGCGTTGTGTACGCGCTGATGTCAGACCAGGGCGAGCTGAGGTTTCACGACCTCGTCGGCAGGGATTCGTCAGAGACCTGGGCTAGCTCCATCGCCAAGGGTCTCGTCAGGGACACGGTTATAGGGGTCGCCCTGTGGGCTCTGTACGAGCTGGTGCAGGCGGCGCTATAGGTTAACACTAAATGTTATATATGTACACCAAGACATTGCAGAGCTGAACCTGTTTTCATTGGCAACGACTAAAATTCATGACACTGTAGGCTCTTTTGCACTGTCAACGTAGCTTGAGATTGTAATAGCAATGCAGTGTTCTTTTTCTGACATATTGCCACCACCTTGTATGTACTGAAACACATCAGAAGTCCTGACCTCATATCATTTTGTGCTTGCAGTTGCAGTGCACGATAGCTACCAGCGTGAGATTGTGTGCGACTTTTTTGGTTCTTCAGGGTCAGTTGATTTGTACAAATTAGCCAAGTACTAGTTGGCATAGTGCCGTGGTGCAAAGAAGTATTGGTACCTGGTGTTGCATCTGAACAAAGCTCAGTTACATTTTTCCTTATGAGCAACTACAAAGCACACTTAGGCCTTGTTCGTTTTGCAAGGGCCAAATCCCCTGCTAATCTTCCACCTGGCGACAAAGGAGCTTCAGCCACTTCAAAATCCTACGCATGTCAGAAATTCAATTTCCAACTAATATCACAAGCAACGCTGTTTTAGAAAAAAATTGATGTTCACCCTTGCATCTACATATAATCAAATCGGCTAAAGCTAAGTTGGTACACAGACTGAAGTATGCAAGCGGTATATACGCAGGCATAGTGGTATGCCGGCATCAGTTACAGCATGCTTGCATTCATCATATAGTACTCATGGCGCAAAGACAACCTAGATACTGTATATAGGCGATAAAATTCTTAATGGTTATACATCAGATCAACATAGCAAAGGAAACATCTTAAAATCACCAAGATCAACCCATCTTCAGGACAGGACATGTCCAAGAGAACACACAATTAACTTCCAAAAAAAAGGGAACATAGAACTGAAGAACACAAATGTGCCATGATTTGGCATACCCTCCCCTTTTGCATCGATGCTGTCTGAAATCCACATCTACTCGCTTAACAATATCACTTGGCAGAAAATAACAGACCCCAAGTTCATCAAATAAAAGTAGTCTGTGTCCTTGCCAAGATATCAGATAGCACTAAACACATGATTTAAAACGGGATATTATACCATGCTCAAATGAGTAAACTGCACATGCAGTTGTGTACAGCACTATACCACAACCCAATCTTTCAGCTCGGCAATTATCGATGGGAATTTCTGCACCAACATTGCAAAGCCACCCGTGAACACGGCCTTCTTAAAATTGTTCTCGGCCGCAAAGAACTTGAAGCACTCGTTCTTCAGCTTTGGACAGTTGTAAGTCTCGGCGCAAGCTAAAATAGTTGCAACTGTATCCACCGTCACATTGTCCCATAGCTTTTGCGCACACATAAGCTTCAGCCCGTCTAGTGCATACCGGTCGGCTGCGGCTAGTAGATTCTGAAACATCTCAACAGAAGAGTCCACAAGCTCATCTTCTCCGGGTAATTTATCTGTGTACATGAATCGAAGCATAGCTTTGAATGTCGCAGGCGTGATGTCTTGCAGCGTAATGGATGACATTGTAGCTTCAGCCATGGAACCAAAGAGCTCCGCCCTAAACACCGGTGAGCGCGCAGCGATAACTGCTCGGTGCACACGGAATACCTCCCCATCGACGATGAATGACAAATCCGTCCCATCCTCTTGATCTAACAGGCGACCAAGATCAGACCCGATGTCTGAAGGAATAGGGCTGTCACCTGTTTTTTGGTGCTCTGGGCTGTCATGTATGATCAAGATGGCGCATAGGAATGTGACGTGTCCCTCGAATACATAGTCTTTCTCCAAAGTAGCTGCCTTAACGAACCTAAGCCACCCGTTGTCTTCAGAATCGTCATCGCAATCTTTATTGGCTGGGGAATTCATCAAAGCCCGTCCTTTCATTACCTTGCTACATGGTTGACCATCCCTGTCCAGCAAGAAGGCCACAAAGAGGGCCCGTACGCTTCTGCTCTTGCCCATGTGCCTGAGGTAGATAGCAAGATAGTCGGTCGGGCCGCTTCCAAATCCGCCACACGGGAAGCACTCAATCCTCCAGGGGTGTCCCCCGGCCGAGAAGACGCCAGATTGTACATATTGGCCCATGGGGAGCTGCTTGGCTTGCTCGTAGTCTACTCTGAAGTGGAGGGCGGCAGAACCCAAACTGGTGATCTGCGCCTCCGGCCTGGTCGTCTTATCCCCGTTGCTCACTGGACAAGAGTACGATAAACCAATTCACAAACTGGCGAATTATTATTATGCAGACTAACGAGCAATCAGAAGAACACGAGTGGGCACTCACTGGCTTGAAGCCGCCGGAGGTGGCGGCGGTTGGCCTGCTGGTGACGATGGTTGCCGGGACGCGCCGGGACGCGCCGGGAGTCCGCCTCCTTTGCCCTGACGCCGGTCGTCGTCTACCCTCGTGGCCGCCGCCCCTCGCAACTTCCTCCCGACTAGGGCTCGTCTCGGGAGGTGCTATATGCCGCTCTTTGCGGCGCTGGAGCGTCGCGCAGCCTGAAGGACGTAGCCATAAAGGCCGGCCCATTAGGCTGGTTTTCCCAGATTTTTTTTTTCTGTTTCATTTTTGAGAGAAGTCTAATTTACCCCCTAAATTTGTCTCAAAGTTCAGCTTACAACCCTCAACTTTACTTTGGTTCAACTTTCAATCCTAAATTCTAAAAATGGTTCAAAATCACCCCTTGCATTGTATTAAGCTTGTATTAAGCTGGTTTTTCATGTACCGTGTATGTTGTATGTTGATCAGTTGGCACATGCACATTATATAGGAAGAAAACCCTCTAATTGGCAAGAAAAACTGGTTCAAAACATATCAAAAAGGGAAGAATGTCCAATTCTAAACGGTTTATAGAATTCAGGTTGAAGAATGAACAAAGTAAAGTTGAGGGTTGTAATCTGAACTTTGAGACAAGTTTAGGGGGGTAAATTGGACTCCTCTCTTCTTTTTCTCCGCTTCCTTATTTCTATTTTCTTTTTGGCTACTTTTGGTTGAATTTTGTGTGTGCTTTAATTGATGATTCACGCAGTATCACCATTGACGACTACTTGGCCCTCTAAGAGTTCATGGTTGTAATCTGAACTCTAAGACAAGTTCAGGGGTGTAATATGGACTTCTCTCAAAATAATATATAAACCTTCTAAGATAGGCATACTATTTTTCATAGATGTAGATTACTTTATATTATCCAAATCAAAAAAGTGCAATTCCCTTGTAGATGGAATCTCCCAAGAAGAGTTAGAATAGCAGTTACCGCTCCTTGAGCGGTACCAAATAAATGATTACTCGAATAAGGGTTTGGGGTATAAAGATGCCACTAACCCGTCAAAGAGGTTTCCAACCCATGGGGTTAGGGTAATACATCTAAGAAATTATTCCATCTAACGTACTCCCCTTTAGATGCGGGAATAGCAACATGAACTAAATGTCCTATCCAAGTCAAAAAAACTTAACCTGAAAAGTCCTGACAAATGATGATTGGGACGAGATTCCGCGCTTTTGAACCACGGTTTATACATCCAAACAAGAATTGGATTTTGGTTCCAACAATAAATATGCAAACCCAAACAAGGGAATCAGAATTGGAGGTGATTTTCTTTCCATCTTGGTTTTGGTATTTCATAATTCAATTCCAAGGCTAAACTACGTGCATCCAAACACATCATAGGAGCATCTCTAGCAGATCCCACAAAAATGGTCAAACATGGATATTTTCGATGTGGATCGAAAAAGAGGCACCGATTAGATCCCACATAATCATAAAAACTGAAAAATCCAGTGTCCTAGATATCATCACACGAGTACCCAATAGAGCGAGTTTTTGATAAACATTTGTGGTGAAATGGAAGTGAGCCAATGCTCACATGGGTGTTGGTGCTAACGCCGTACCTCAACTCTATGGCGAGGATGTAGGATAACGTTGCATAGAAAACAAAAAATTTCCTACCGCAAACACGCAATCCAAGCCAAGATGCAATCTAGAAGACGGTAGCAAGGAGGGGGTATCGAGTCTCACCCTTGAAGAGATTCCAAAGCCTACAAGATGAGGCTCTTGTTGCTGCGGTAGACGTTCACTTGCCGCTTGCAAAAGCGCGTAGAAGATCTTGATCACGATCGGTTCCGGTGCCACGAACGGGCGGCACCTCCGTACTCGGTCACACGTTCGGTTGTTGATGAAGACGACGTCCACCTCCCGTTCCGGCGGGCAGCGGAAGTAGTAGCTCCTCTTGAATCCGACGGCACGACGGCGTGGTGTCGATGGCGGTGGAGAACTCCGGCGGAGCTTCGCTAAAGCTACGCGGGAGATATGGAGGAGAGGGGGCGGCTAGGGTTTGGGAGGGGGTGGCCGACCACTTCAAGGGGAGCGGCCAGCTTGTGGTCTTGGGGTGGCCGGCCCCCTCCCTTGGCCCCTCATTATATAGGTGGATCCCCAAGAGTTGGTCTCCAATTCTTCGAATAAGACCCGAACCAAAAACCTTCCATAAGGAGGGGAAACCTAGCCAAGTTAGGACTCCCACCAAAGGTGGGAGTTCCACCTCCCATATGGGGGGGTGGCCGGCCCCCTAAGGGGGGTCCACTTGGGACTCCTCCCCCACTAGGGTTGGCCGGCCATGGAGGTGGAGTCCCATGTGGACTCCACCTTCCTTGGTGGTTTCTTCCGGACTTTTCTAGAACCTTCTAGAACCTTCCATAGAACCTTCCGCGACATTTTAATTCACATAAAATGACATCCTATATATGAATCTTATTCTCCGGACCATTCGGAACTCCTCGTGATGTCCGGGATCTCATCCGGGACTCCGAACAAATATTCGAACTCCATTCCATATTCAAGTACTACCATTTCAACATCCAACTTTAAGTGTGTCACCCTACGGTTCGTGAACTATGCGGACATGGTTGAGTACTCACTCCGACCAATAACCAATAGCGGGATCTGGAGATCCATAATGACTCCCACATATTCAACGATGACTTTAGTGATCGAATGAACCATTCACATACAATACCAATTCCCTTTGTCACGCGATATTTTACTTGTCCGAGGTTTGATCTTCGGTATCACTCCATACCTTGTTCAACCTCGTCTCACGACAAGTACTCTTTACTCGTACCGTGGTATGTGGTCTCTTATGAACTTATTCATATGCTTGCAAGACATTAGACGACATTCCACCGAGAGGGCCCGGAGTATATCTATCCGTCATCGGGATGGACAAATCTCACTTGTTGATCCATATGCCTCAACTCATACTTTCCGGATACTTAATCCCACCTTTATAGCCACCCATTTACGCGGTGGTGTTTGGTGTAATCAAAGTACCTTTCCGGTATAAGTGATTTATATGATCTCATGGTCATAAGGACTAGGTAACTATGTATCGAAAGCTTATAGCAAATAACTTAATGACGAGATCTTATGCTACGCTTAATTTGGGTGTATCCATTACATCATTCATATAATGATATAACCTTGTTATTAATAACATCCAATGTTCATGATTATGAAACTAATCATCCATTAATCAACAAGCTAGTTTAAGAGGCATACTAGGGACTTCTTTGTTGTCTACATATCACACATGTACTAATGTTTCGGTTAATACAATTATAGCATGATATATAAACATTTATCATAAACATAAGGATATAAATAATAACTACTTTATTATTGCCTCTAGGGCATATCTCCTTCAGTCTCCCACTTGCACTAGAGTCAATAATCTAGATTACATTGTAATATACCTAACACCCATGGCATTCTGGTGTTGGTCATGCTTTGCCCTAGGGAGAGCTTTAGTCAACGGATCTGCTACATTCAGATCCGTGTGTACTTTGCAAATCTTTACTTCTCCATCTTCGATGTACTCGCGAATCGAGTGGTAACGCAACTTGATATGCTTCAGCCTCTTGTGTGACCTTGGCTCTTGTGCATTGGCGATGGCACCCATGTTATCACAGTAAATGATTAATGGGTTGTAATAACCCAGAACATAGGAACAACGAAGGGTAGATTTAGAAATGGGATGTGCATTTCATCGCAAAACGGGGGAAATTTTCGCGCCTTATTGCAACTAAACCTAAGAGGGATCGAGGTTCTCTCTCATTTTGCATCTAGGGTTAGGCAATGTGAGTTAGGGAAATTTCGACATGATCTCTTTTGTAACTAGTTACTTTGGGGAATGTTTGCATTTGATAAGTGTTAAACATTTAAATATAAACATCACACAATATAAACAAGGAATTTAAAATTCAAACACAAGATACAAATTCAAATCATTTTGAATTTCAAAGTAAATATCAAATACAATATTTAATCAAGAATATACACATTACATAATACAAAAGCTCATAAACCAAAAACTTGAGCTTTATTGATGTACAACACAATTACAAAGTCTTTACAATATTCTTGATACAAGAATTGAGATATAATGAACGATAATAAAAGAAAAGGAAAAATTACAAGTTTAATTCTAAACTAAACCTAAACTAAGTATCTTGAGGATGATCTTCCGGTCATATTCACCTTCAAACCTCGCAAATCAAATAACAGGTACTAGCAAGAATACAAGTGTTAGCAAGATTCAGTTTAGACAGTTAGCGTAAATATCACAAAGTTCAGCTTTGGACAGTGAAACCATCACGAAGACACTTGTGCTTGTCCAAAGCCTCGGACAAGCACAAGATAGGAATAAGGCGGACCAACACCGAGCAGGCCACAAGGGGCTCAAGTTTCCACATATGAAGGCTGCCGCTAACCAAGCAACAGACAAGGCAATGCAAGGGATGAGTCACAAAGTAACCAGTGCCTTGTGTGTCATGGCCAGGGAAGAAGTAGAGACCATATAAATAGCACACAAACCCTAGAACCAAGTGCACGATCGATCGGATAAGATCACCGGGTAAGGGTGAAGCAAGAACAAGCACGATTCATCCAGTTCATAACCAAGAACAAGTAACCAACACAACCAACTTAGCCACCAGGAATCATGGTGACTCGAGAAGATCAACCGGAATCTGGAGGTGAAGGGTCGTGAACGAAACCCCAAGTCTACATCAACCAAATATTTCATACTAGGAGCCGGAACAAGGTATACCAAGTTCCCGGACGGATCCAATGGATTTGATCCATCATATATGCATGAAATAAGCAGGGGAATGAGCAGATGCTCATATGGGTAGATCATCACTTGGTTTTCACCAAGGATTACTGCAGTCTAAAAGCTACTAAGATAGAAACCATCCGGATACGCATCATGTGCACAGAAGCTAGAAATCATGCACGAGATGCACACACTAGCTAGATCACATGCACAGATAGCACCAGTAGATAGCAAAGATTAGCGACCAAGACTACACGATAAATCCTAAGCTATGAACCATCAGTAACCCTAGATTTTCATCAGGCAAGCATATTGGCATTCATATCAAGTATGATTCCCAAATATGCAAGCAAAGGTTGAGTAGCCACAAGATCCAACTTACTAAGTGAGCAACCAGTCAGTAGCAAGGCTACTGAGGTCACATCACACTTAGCACCAAATAAGAGCAAGTCAAATAGATCACATCACTATCCAGAAATGGATTCAGACTCTAATTGCTTGTAAAAGAATCATGAACAACAAATTCATATACAAGCAAGTCATTTAAATCATCACCGCATAAGCAGCTCATCGAATTTAAGTAATTCAAGCATGAATTTATCACGGATTCATGCTAAGCATGACAAGTAGCATACCTGTTAAGCAACACAATTTAATTTATAGCCACTAGAGCAAGTCTAGATAGCTAAGATGAGCAACAAGCACAAGTAAGCAACAAAGACAGCTGATGCTTGAGCATCAGCATCACCAGCCAAGTGATTCATAGAGCTACGGATTAGCCGATAAACAATCACCGCTCACCAATTGATCGAATGGAGCAATTATAGCAAGCCAAGTTACACAGGAGGTTAGCCAACAAGCAAGGAATGATCCAATGGATCATTGGCTTGCAAAGGTAGCACCGAAGCATATCACAGTACACCACTAGCACACACACAAGTGTCACGTATGCAACACAAGTACACCTAGACAAGCATAGCATGGCATAGTTAGCTCTTGAGCAAGCACAAGAGAGTATAGCAAGTGTAGAACATGCTAGGAACAGCAGAGAAGCAAGCACAAGATGAACAGCAAGCAAAGCAAAGCATGTGCCAGTACTCAAGAAATGGTAATTGGGCCATGAACTTACAACTAACGAAGCACAGTGCAAATTGCATAGGAATAGCATGGCTCGTGTGATCACGGGATCACCGGAGGGCAGCAGAACATGAGGAGGAAGAAGAACGTAAGCATGGGAGGCGCACTGAAGAGGTAGAGGTGAGACAACACTTACTTGCGCCCGGAAGCGCAGGCTAGGGCATGGCGAGGCAGCTGCTCGCGCGGCCCTAATGAACCGCAAATCCAGGGTAGGCGCCGACGTTACGCCGGCGAACCCGGACACGAACCAAGCACCACCGTAGCAGCACCCGAGGCGACGGCACGAATACCGCAAGCAGCACCCGCGCCGAGTCAACCCCGTGCACGTACTCATCGCTCGGCGAGGGCGAGATCTCGCCGGAGTTCGTCGAGGCGATTCTCCACGAGATCCAGGATCGGAGGCGATTCGCCGTAAGAGGACGAGAAGGGAGAAACTGCTCGGACAGATCGATAGATCTCGCTCACGGCGGTTCAGGATCGGGTGGTGGCTACGGCGGAGAAGGCCGGCGATGGCCGGAGCGGGCGGCGGCCATGGCGGCGACGCCATCGCCACCGGAGTCGCCGGACGGCTAGGGTTAGACGAGCGAGTGAGAGGGCCGAGTGAGAGTGAGTGAGGTGGGCCGCTTCGGCGCCACCGAACCCAAAAGGGGGCCAGCCTTATTGGGCCGTCCCCGGGTTAAGTTATTGGGTCGGGCCCAATAGGGGTCCAGGGGGTATTTTGGTCATTTTACAATTAATATAAGACCAAAAACTTTACCAAATTTTAATAAATCATAAACAACTCTAAAAATCCAATAAAAATTGGATTTATGAATGAAAAATAAATCTTAACAAGAATAAAATATGAAATGGAATTTATGAAACAAATTCAAAATTATGAATTTTAAGAATTTAAATAATAACTTGGAATTTAAAATTATTATTTCCTTGTATTTAAAATTCAAGGAAAAATCTCAAATAAGTTCAAATACTTATTTTCAAACATTTCAAAATGAAATTCTATTATTCCCAGTCATTTCTTTTGTAAAAGAGTATTTTTCTCGAAAAATACTATATTCCTTTTTATTCCAAAAACTATAAAGGTAACTCTATAATTTTCAACTATTTTTGGAATGATTAAAGGAATCACCAAGTAAATAGTTTTACTTTGAGTTGTTGTACTTTGTGTGAATTAAAATGGTTTATACTTTTAAATCAATTGTAAATTACCGTCAAAGACATAAATCTTAATACAACCCTAAATTGCTATAACTCAACGGGGTAAAGGGATTCAACATAAAATAATACATCCATGATTGCATTATCTGGATTTTACAACATTGTCTTTACCGGACAATGATGCTTCTTACGTAACCCGAGGTCCGTGTTCCATCAACCGCATTGAACCGCACTATCTCGCAGTCCACGGTGCAAGTTCACCCTTGCTCATGTCAACTTGATTATTTTCTACTACTTTGATGCAAAGCTATATACTTATCATTCCCGCATTGCAAATGAAATGTTATTTTCCAACTATGAATATGACTATGTGGCTGGCAATGGAACCATGGTATGTGTTGATATGGTGGAGGTTCCATTGCAATGGGTTATATCACCCTAGGATTAAATTACCAATGCCGTCCAGATGATTCTAGCGCCGTACATATCGCGTTGACCATAAGATCTATAATGGCTCTGGGAAGCCAGCTATATCTTTTCCCTCTCGCATGCCAACGGATCGGTAATAGGGGTTGCCCGTATCGGTCTATCTTTGGTAAAGGTGGGGACATGTGGTCCCGCACGGTCTACCATTAGATACAGGAGAGGGTAGACTTATTATTGGTCTATGAAGGATTGTAAGGGTTGTCCGGATCGGTCTATCTATGGTGTATAGGGCAGGGCATCATAATTGTTCGGAACGGTCTACCTTATTGGTAAAGGTGAGAACCAGCAGCCTGTGTCGGTCTACCCATAGATATAGGAGAGGACAAACTTACAAAAGGGTGGGTCCGCGAGGTCGTGGAGAAGGTGGTGTGGGCTTGGATCCTTATACCTCGGCCTCACACCAAAGGAAGTGTGAACGGGGGCAAGTCCCTCGCGGATGGCAAAAAGGGTAAGATCTCTTGTGGGAAAAGTAACGCACCTCTGCAGAGTGTATCAAATTGTGGTTGTCACTCCTTGTTCCGGAAGGAACTGCGAACGCGGCAGAAAGGAACTCCACGAAGTTCCGGTCAACTCCGTGAAGACCGACGGGCATAGTTTTCATAATAAAAGCAACCTTTTGAAGAAATGTTTTCAAAACATGCATTGACTCGCGATATCTCGATCAATGGTCGTAGCTAGTGCATCAAACACCTTTTTATTCTTTTAGAACTTGCCGAGTACCTCCGTACTCACTTTCTTTCGACACCCTTGCTAGATCGTGATCCGGAAGTGGATGCCATCAACGATGGAGCACCGTGAGGGAAGCTACGAGCTGGTATACGAAGAACCCGATCTTACCGGCGGAGTGGAAGGTGTAGACTATGGGATAGTCTACGGACCAAACGACACGGAGGTGGAGGAGTAGTGACATACCCTAGCCTCATAGAGCCGAGCAACGTAGAACTTACCTAAATAAGTTGTTGAGCTCTCTTTTATATTGTTATGAGTTGTAATCGTACTTAAGTAGTATCTTAGGGTGTTCTCATAGGACTCGTGAGAGTACCAACTTGTTAAGACAATGTTTGTAATAAAGTATGGAGTGTTATGACCTCGCAATGTTTCGTTGTACCACTCGAGGGATATGGCAAATTTGTGAAGAAGTCCCTTCGCAAAGATCATATCAACGACTTGTATACTACAACATGCAAGTGGTATGTCGGGTCACCGCAGCTCGGTATCGAGCAAATGTTGCGACCTTAGGTTGGAAAACCTAGTATAGGGAAGAAACCCGTAGGAGCCTAGTAGAAATAGTAAAGGATTCTCTAGAAATATGGTGGTTATTCACTTGAGAATAGCAAAACCATATATTTTAGTGCGATAATTCTTTATTATAGCTATTATGATGCATTATCACTACTAATATTCTGCTTTTGTATACAGACCATAATGGCGAACACTTTTCCCAAGAGGACTTTGAGGAAAGTTGAGGGTTGGCTCTGGTGATTATGATGGACCAATAACGGCTCTCCCGTGTGGGATGCCGAAGGAACTTCATTGCGATCCACGGATACCGTTATCAAGTATACTTACTATGATGGGGAAATCCTAGCCAAGTGCGAGTATCGGTCCAACTACCGGAAAATCGCCGATGAGCCGTATAATGCCATACGGAGAAGCCAAAACTATCACCACAGCCTACCATATGGGCCTATTCAAGGCAATCCTTGAGATAAGGCAAGCACAAGTCAAGTAGAACTCCTATGTTCGCAGTTTTCTCATATACCTCATGCCGAGGAAGATGAGGATCCCACTCTTAATCATTTGGTGTTAGCCCACGAAGTCCTGAAGCCGCAGCGACAAAGCACATGGATAGCCGTAAGTCTTTATTGACCACGATGTATCTTTTACACATGAAGATGAGAGGTGAGATTGACCACATGCTAGCCGAGTTCACGGACCCCGATAAAGTCCAAACTCGGATGCATGACTTGAGGGCACAACCACAACATACTACACCCTTCTTTAACCCGACATAGTGATGTAGATTTGAGTGACCAGTGGTTCAAGAGAAATCTACCTACAAGAGACCCACTTACACCTAACTTTGTTCCGCACTATCCACATGTGTCGCATCATATGATACTCGGATATGGGGGAGACCACTCATGGAACATAAATTGCTCGGAGTCACCGATTGAAAACTCGACGGGTTGGCGTTTCGGGAACCTTTCGGTGATGAGGAGGAGCCAATTCCATGTGATACCGGAGATGAGAGTGATGCGGTTAACCCAAGTGTTAACCAACACTACGAGCAGGAAGAGAAAGGTACGGATTCCATTTCGTTAGATTTGGAGATGGGCATATCTAAACCATCGCAGTACGAAGTAGGTGAGAGTTCTGGAACCAAGAAAAAGAAGAAGAAGAAGATGAGGGGTCAAGTGAATAGGAATCCTCCATGGATGACTCGGAGAAGAGGCACCGTATTCCACTCGGGGATATGTATGAGTCTTTATCTAGTTACTTTGGAATGACAGATCTCTGTCTCGGCACTTCGTCCGATTCAGATTACATACCTACTCGGAAGGACCTTTGTTCCGACGGTGTTCGGAAGACTAGTCGCCGTACCGGTTGGACCCCGTGGATGTACGCGGAGGCGAATGAAGACGATGAGGAGTAGAGCTCCAAGGAAGAATAAAGTAATCTAGGTGGTATTGTAATAGAACGTATTTTAAATTCCCGTTGGCTTGGGCTTGGAGCCAAATAAGTGGTTTATATATACCACATGTAATATAAGTTTGTGAGTGTGTTATGTATTATACGGTGTATATACATAATAAATGTTTGTTTTGGATTTGCTTCTTGATTTAATTGTGTGACTAGTACCGGGCAATGAGTTGAGCTCGTAAAACATTCGCATGGTGTAATTATGAGTAATCGCTCTTTGTTACAGGACTAGGGGGAAATGGCGTTAGTAGAAACCGAAGAGGCTCGCAGAGAGCGGGAAGAAAGAGAAAAAGAGGAGGCGAGATGCAGCAGCCTAGAGCAGAAAACGCACCACCACCACCACACCCAATGTTGCACCCGTACTTCCAACAAGATATGAGGTCAATGGAGGAAGATAGGAGGCGTTACCGGAAAGCCGTAACAAGAACATGCAAGATTTCTTTACCCATGTCATCAATGATAGGGGTAATGAAGGCAAGGGAGTAACCCTATCGGACTTCCAAAATGCAAGACCACTACCATTTACATCAGCTCCGTAACCAATGGACGCCGAAGATTGGCTCATGGATACGGAGCGGAAGTTGAAGACCGTTGGTTGCAACGATGAGGAGAAGATTAGATATACCACTTATCCGTTGTCGTGACCAGCAGCATCATGGTGGGAGAACCTTGTAGCAGAGACACCCTCCGGATAAGGTATTTACATGGGAGGAGTTCAAGAAGAAGTTTCGGGATGCTCATGTTCCGGACAGCGTGGTGGAGCCGAAGAAGAGGGAGTTTGAAGAATCGAGATGCGAATACCGCACCAATCATACAAGTATGTTCGGGATTTCAATAGGTTATCCAGATATGCACCCGAGGATGTGGATACAGAGGAGAAGCGGAAGAAGCGGTTCATGAAAGGCATGAATCCATACATGAAGATGCAACCGAGGTTGGCACGGACTCGCAGAATTCCAGAACCGATTGATTCGGCAATCACTTTCGAGGATGATTACAAGCAGTGTCCAAGAGGATAGGAGGAAGAGGGCTCGTATCGAGCCAAGGAAGTACCCAGCCGCAAAACCAACCCCGCATCGAAGTTTCAAACCCCGATTCCGACCTACTGGTAATCAGTACAACCGGGGAGGTCAGAATCAGAACCCCAAGTCACAGATCATCTGTAGCAACTGTGGGCAGAGGGGACACATCCGAAGGGAATGTCGGAAACCCAGGATCATCCGTTATGGTTGTGGACAGGATGGACACATGAAGCCTGATTGTCCTAATAAGGCTTCATGGGGTGGACAAAACTCCGAAGGACGAGGAGGAGGTGGCAAAGATAACAACAACAACCGCAACTACAACAACAACAACAACAAGAGGGGCAAGCCATATGGAAAGCTGAATTGCACAACTTTGGAGCAAGCGGAAGAGTCGGATCAAACAGCCTTAGGTACGCTAAGCATTCTTACTCATCCCGGCAAAGTACTATTTGATACCGGAGCAACCACATCATTTCTTGCATTGGAATTTGTGGAAAAATTCGGGCTTAGATGTTCTAAGTTAGAAACCCCTATAACCTGTTCTATCCGCGGGGGAACGATCTTAGTAACCCACGTGAAAGAAGCACAAGTCATAACCATATGTGACTGTGTGTATTTCGCGGACCTATTCATCATACCCATGAAGGACATATCAGTCATCCTAGGGATGGATTGGTTGACAGAAAATGGAGCGGTGATTAACTGTGGAGACAAAACAAGATCACTTCGCAACTCCATCTGAGGTCGAATAGTGTTCCAAGGAGATAAGTACAAGTGAGTTAGAGATTGGATTGGAACTCAATAGTCCAAGGAGGTGAGAATTGAAGATATTCCCGTAGTGAATGAGTTTAAGGATGTATTTCCTAAGGAACTACCGGGGATGCCACCCGATAGAGAGATAGAATTCACAATCGATCTCGATTCCAGCACAAGCACCAATAGCACAACCACCATATAAGATGGGGCCAAAGGAGTTAGTGGAACTCGAAAGCTCGTATAGATGAACTGGAACTGAAGGGATTCATTCAAGAAAGTGTGTCACCTTGGGGTACACCAGCTTATTTTTGTGGATAAAAGAGATGGAGGAAAGAGAATGTGGAGATTACGTAAATTTGAACAATGTAACTATCAAGAACAAGTATCCTTTACCTAGAATTCAAGACCTTTTTGATCAAGTTCAAGGAGCAGGAGTCTTCTCGAAGATAGATTTAAGGTCGTGATACCATCAAATCAAGATCAAGAAGGAGGATGTACCAAAAACAAGCATTCGTATCAAGGTACGGACACCATGAATATTTGGTTGTACCATTTGGACTAACAAATGCACCAGCAATTTTCATGAATTTGATGAACAAGATATTCATGAAGTACTTGGACAAGTTTGTGATAGTGTTCATAGATGATATTTTAATCTATTCCAAAGATAAAGAAGAACATGCCAAGCATTTGAAGATAGTTCTCGCAAACTTTGAGGGAACATCACCTATATGCAAAGTTCAAGCAAGTGCAAATTTTGGTTAGATAGTGTTGAATTTCTTGGACATGTCATAACCAAAGAAGGCATAGCGGTGAATCCAAGCAAGGTTCAATCCGTATTGGAATGGAAATCACCTAAAAATGCTAAGGAGATACGAGGATTTCTTGGTATGGCAGTGCTACTATCGGAGATTCATAGAGGGATTTTCGAAGATTGCAGGACCAATGACCAAGTTACTCAAGAAAAATACTCCATTTGTGTGGACAGATGAGTGTGAAGCCGCTTCCAAACACTCAAAGATAAGTTAACCACAAGACCGGTGTTAGCAGCTCCCGAACCTCGGAAAGGATTACACGGTGTATTGTGATGCTTCCAAGAATGGACTTGGATGTGTTCTTATGCAAGATCGAAGGTAATAGCTTATGGATCAAGACAAGTTGAAACCACATGAACACAACTACCCAAGACATGATCTCGAGTTAGCGGCGCTTGTGTATGCTTTGAAGAGTTGGAGACAATTTCTATATGGATCCAAGTGTGAGTTATACACCGATCACAAAAGTTTGAAGTATTTCTTCACCCGTAAAGAATTAAACATGAGACAGAAGAGATGGTTGGAGTTGATTAAGGATTACGACCTTAAGATCAACTATACCCTGTGCAAGGCTAATGTAGTAGCAGTATGCCCTAAGTAGGAAAAGTACGGAGAATCAACCTACGGAATGGGAGATTCCAAAGGAACTTCGGAAGGAGTTAGAAGATGCTCGGATCTTGTTTATTCAAGGTGATATCAAAGGAAGTATAGCAACCATGAGGATTATGGATGAGATGTACTCGTACTTGAAATATGAGATTATCCGAAAGCAAGCGGATGATTTGTTCATTCAAGAGGAAATCAAGAGGATTGGCGAAGGAAGACCATCGAATTCCATCTAGGGGAGTTTGATTCATTATATTTCCGTAAAAGGATCCGTGTACCTGATGATCCAGGAGTGAAGTCAATCATATTAAAAGAAGCACATGAAACTCCTTATTCCATACATCCAGGAAGTACCAAGATGTATATGGATTTGAAGGAGATGTTCGTGGAACAACATGAAAAGAGAAATAGCACAATATGTCTCGTAATGTCATACATGTCAACGAGTGAAGGCAGTAACATCGTAGTCCTCGCGGGATTACTCAAACCACTAGAGATACCGGAATGGAAATGGGATGAAATCGGAATGGATTTTGTTACTGGTTTACCAATGACTAGTAAGAGAAAGGATATGATATGGGTAATAGTGGATAGACTTACCAAGAGCGCTCATTTCATAGCCGTAAACACAAAAGATACTGCAGAAAAGCTTGTGGATATTTATGTGAAGGAAATTGTGAGTAAACATGGAGTACCAAAGAAGATAGTCTCGTATAGAGGTTCGATTTTCACATCAGCATTCCGGAAACAACTACAAGAATCTTTGGGATCCAAGTTGGATTTCAAGACAAAGATATCATCCACAAACCGGAGGACAAACCGAAAGAACCAATCGATACTTGAGGACATGCTTAGAGCTTGTGCTCCGAACTTTGGAGGCTCATGGGAGGATCATTTACCTTTAGCGGAGTTCTCATATAACAATAGTTATCGTAGTAGTATTCAGATGGCACCGTACGAAGCATTGTACGGAAGGAAGTGTAGATCACCAATTTGTTGGTTTGAAACCGGAGAAAACAAGGAGTTTACACCGGATTACATCAAAGAGAGACAAGACGTCATCGAGGTGATCCGAGATAGACTCAAGATAGCTCGCAGTCGTCGAAGAGTTACGCCGACTTAAAGAGAAGAGATTGGGAACCGAAAGTGGGAGACATGGTTTATCCGAAGGTTAGCCCAATGAAAGGACTTAAGAGGTTCGGAGTGAAAGGAAAGTTAAGCCCTCGATATATAGGACCATTTAAGATACTCACCGGAATCGAGGAACAAAGATTTGAGTTGGAGTTACCTAGCACAATTAAGTCAAGTTCATAACGTATTTCATGTATCCCAACTCAGAAAATGTTTGAAGGCACCTAGATGATCCTATCACATATGAAGAAATAGAATTGCAATCTGACTTAACTTATGTGGAAAGACCCGTAAAAGATCTTAGAAGTTCAATGGAAGAAGTTAAGAAACAGTGGCAATCAAATACCGTAAAGTGCAATGGCAACATCATCCCGAGCGAGAAGCTACTTGGGAGACGAAGAAGAACTCAGGAAGTCTTACCCCGAGATGTTCGAGTACCAATCTTAACTTCGGGACGAAGTTTCGTTAAGGGGGAGAGGCCGTAATAACCCGTAACATAGGAACAACGAAGGGTAGATTTAGAAATGGGATGTGCATTTCATCGCAAAACGGGGAAATTTTCGCGCCTTATTGCAACTAAACCTAAGAGGGATCGAGGTTCTCTCTCATTTTGCATCTAGGGTTAGGCAATGTGAGTTAGGGAAATTTCGACATGATCTCTTTTGTAACTAGTTACTTTGGGGAATGTTTGCATTTGATAAGTGTTAAACATTTAAATATAAACATCACACAATATAAACAATGAATTTAAAATTCAAACACAAGATACAAATTCAAATCATTTTGAATTTCAAAGTAAATATCAAATACAATATTTAATCAAGAATATACACATTACATAATACAAAAGCTCATAAACCAAAAACTTGAGCTTTATTGATGTACAACACAATTACAAAGTCTTTACAATATTCTTGATACAAGAATTGAGATATAATGAACGTAATAAAAGAAAAGGAAAAATTACAAGTTTAATTCTAAACTAAACCTAAACTAAGTATCTTGAGGATGATCTTCTCGGTCATATTCACCTTCAAACCTCGCAAATCAAATAACGTGTACTAGCAAGAATACAAGTGTTAGCAAGATTCAGCTTAGACAAGCTAGCGTAAATATCACAAAGTTCAGCTTTGGACAATGAAACTGTCACAAGACACTTGTGCTTGTCCAAAGCCTCGGACAAGACAAGATAGGAATAGGCAGTACCAACACCGAGCAGCCACAAGGGCTCAAGTTTCCACATATGAAGGCTGCACGCTAACCAAGCAACAAAGAAGGCAATGCAAGGGATGAGTCACAAAGTAACCAGTGCCTTGTGTGTCATGGCCAGGGAAGAAGTAGAGACCATATAAATAGCACACAAACCCTAGAACCAAGGCACAATCGATCGATAAGATCACCAGGTAAGGGTGAAGCAAGAACAAGCACAGCTTCATCCAGCTCATAACCAAGAACAAGTAACCAACACAACCAACTTAGCCACCAGGAATCATGGTGACCTCGAGAAGATCAACCGTAATCTGGAGGTGAAGGGTCGTGAACGTAAAACCCCAAGTCTACATCAACCAAATATTTCATACTAGGAGCCGGAACAAGGTATACCAAGTTCCCGGACAGCATCCAATGGATTTGATCCATCATATATGCATGAAATAAGCAGGGGAATGAGCAGATGCTCATATGGGTAGATCATCACTTGGTTTTCACCAAGGATCACCGCTAGTCTAAAAGCTACCAAAATAGAAACCATCCAGATACGCATCATGTGCACTGAAGCTAGAAATCATGCACGATGCACACACTAGCTAGATCACATGCACGATGTATTGCACCATGAGATAGCAAAGATTAGCACCAAGACTACACATAAAATCCTAAGCATATGAACCATCGAAACCCTAGATTTTCATCACGTGCAAGCATATTGGCATTCATACTCAAGTATGATTCCCAAATATGCAAGCAAAGGTTGAGTAGCCAACAAGATCCAACTTACTAAGTGAGCAACCACCGAAGCAAGGCTACCGAGGTCACATCACACTTAGCACCAAATAAGAGCAAGTCAAATAGATCACATCACTATCCGTAAATGGATTCAGACTCTAATTGCTTGTAAAAGAATCATGAACAACAAATTCATATACAAGCAAGTCATTTAAATCATCACCGCATAAGCAGCTCATCGAATTTAAGTAATTCAAGCATGAATTTATCACGTATTCATGCTAAGCATGACAAGTAGCATACCGTTAAGCAACACAATTTAATTTATAGCCACTAGAGCAAGTCTAGATAGCTAAGATGAGCAACAAGACAAGTAAGCAACAAGACACAGTGATGCTTGAGCATCGCATCACCAGCCAAGTGATTCATAGAGCCACAAGATTAGCCGCAGAACAATCACCGTCGATCAATTGATCGAATGGAGCAATTATAGCAAGCCAAGTTACACAGGAGGTTAGCCAACAAGCAAGGAATGATCCAATGGATCATTGGCTTGCAAAGGTAGCACCGAAGCATATCACGGACACCACTAGCACACACACAAGTGTCACGGATGCAACACAAGTACACCTAGACAAGCATAGCATGGCATAGTTAGCTCTTGAGCAAGCACAGTGAGAGTATAGCAAGTGTAGAACATGCTAGGAACAGCAGAGAAGCAAGCACAGCATGAACAAGCAAGCAAAGCAAGCATGTGCCAAGTATCGCAAGAATGGTAATTGGGCCATGAACTTACAACTAACGTAGCACAGTGCAAATTGCATAGGAATAGCATGGCTCGTGTGATCACAGGATCACCGAGAGGCAGCAGAACATGAGGAGGAAGAAGAACGAAGCATGGGAGGCGCACGAAGAGGTAGAGGTGAGACAACACTTACTTGCGCCCGGAAGCGGAGGCTAGGGCATGGCGAGGCAAGTGCTCGCGCGGCCCTAACATACCGCAAATCCAGGGTAGGCGCCGACGTTACGCCGGCGAACCCGCACACGAACCAGCACCACCGCAGCAGCCACTCGAGGCGACGCGCACGAATACCGCAGCAGCACCCGCGCCAGGTCAACCCCGTGCACGTACTCATCGTCGGCGAGGGCGAGATCTCGCCGGAGTTCGTCGAGGCGATTCTCCACGAGATCCAGATCGGAGGCGATTCGCCGCAAGAGGACGAGAAGGGAGAAACCGCTCGGACGGATCGATAGATCTCGCTCACGGCGGTTCAGGATCGGGTGGTGGCTACGGCGGAGAAGGCCGGCGATGGCCGGAGCAGTGGCGGCGGCCATGGCGGCGACGCCATCGCCACGGGAGTCGCCGTACTGGCTAGGGTTAGACGAGCGAGTGAGAGGGCCGAGTGAGAGTGAGTGAGGTGGGCCGCTTCGGCGCCACCGAACTCCAAAAGGGGGCCAGCCTTATTGGGCCGTCCCCGGGTTAGGCTATTGGGCTGGGCCCAATAGGGGTCCGTGGGGTATTTTGGTCATTTTACAATTAATATAAGACCAAAAACTTTACCAAATTTTAATAAATCATAAACAACTCTAAAAATCCAATAAAAATTGGATTTATGAATGAAAAATAAATCTTAACAAGAATAAAATATGAAATGGAATTTATGAAACAAATTCAAAATTATGAATTTTAAGAATTTAAATAATAACTTAGAATTTAAAATTATTATTTCCTTGTATTTAAAATTCAAGGAAAAATCTCAAATAAGTTCAAATACTTATTTTCAAACATTTCAAAATGAAATTCTATTATTCCAAGTCATTTCTTTTGTAAAAGAGTATTTTCCCCGTAAAAATACTATATTCCTTTTTATTCCAAAAACTATAAAGGTAACTCTATAATTTTCAACTATTTTTGGAATGATTAAAGGTAATCACCAAGTAAATAGTTTTACTTTGAGTTGTTGTACTTTGTGTGAATTAAAATGGTTTATACTTTTAAATCAATTGTAAATTACCGTCAAAGACATAAATCTTAATACAACCCTAAATTGCTATAACTCAATGGGGTAAAGGGATTCAACATAAAATAATACATCCATGATTGCATTATCTGGATTTTTACAACATTGTCTTTACCGGACAATGATGCTTCTTACGTAACCCGAGGTCCAGGTTCCATCAACCGCATTGAACCGCACTATCTCGCAACTCACGTGCAAGTTCACCCTTGCTCATGTCAACTTGATTATTTTCTACTACTTTGATGCAAAGCTATATACTTATCATTCCCGCATTGCAAATGAAATGTTATTTTCCAACTATGAATATGACTATGTGGCTGGCAATGGAACCATGGTATGTGTTGATATGGTGGAGGTTCCATTGCAATGGGTTATATCACCCTAGGATTAAATTACCAATGCCGTCCCAAGTGATTCTAGCGCCGTACATATCGCGTTGACCATAAGATCTATAATGGCTCTGGGGAAGCCAGCTATATCTTTTCCCTCTCGCATGCCAACGGACTGGTAATAGGGGTTGCCCGTAGCGGTCTATCTTTGGTAAAGGTGGGGACATGTGGTCCTGCATGGTCTACCATTAGATACAGGAGAGGGTAGACTTATTATTGGTCTATGAAGGATTGTAAGGGTTGTCCGGATCGGTCTATCTATGGTGTATAGGGCAGGGCATCATAATTGTTCTGAACGGTCTACCTTATTGGTAAAGGTGAGAACCGGAGCCTCGTGTCGGTCTACCCATAGATATAGGAGAGGACAAACTTACAAAAGGGTGGGTCTCGCGAGGTCGTGGAGAAGGTGGTGTGGGCTTGGATCCTTATACCCGGCCTCACACCAAAGGAAGTGTGAACGGGGGCAAGTCCTCGCGGATGGCAAAAAGGGTAAGATCTCTTGTGGGAAAAGTAACGCACCTCTCGCAGAGTGTATCAAATTGTGGCTGTCACTCCTTGTTCCGGGAAGGAACCGCGAACGCGGCAGAAAGGAACTCCACGAAGTTCTGGTCAACCCGTGAAGACCGACGGGCATAGTTTTCATAATAAAAGCAACCTTTTGAAGAAATGTTTTCAAAACATGCATTGACCTCGCGATATCCCGATCAATGGTCGTAGCTAGTGCATCAAACACCTTTTTATTCTTTTAGAACTTGCCGAGTACCTCTCGTACTCACTTTCTTTCGACACCCTTGCTAGACTCGTGATCCGGAAGTGGATGCCATCAACGATGGAGCACCGTAGGGAAGCTACGAGCTGGTATACGAAGAACCCGATCTTACCGGCGGAGTGGAAGGTGTAGACTATGGGATAGTCTACTGACTCAAACGACACGGAGGTGGAGGAGTAGTGACATACCCTAGCCTCATAGAGCCGAGCAACGTAGAACTTACCTAAATAAGTTGTTGAGCTCTCTTTTATATTGTTATGAGTTGTAATCGTACTTAAGTAGTATCTTAGGTGTTCTCATAGGACCTGTGAGAGTACCAACTTGTTAAGACAATGTTTGTAATAAAGTATGGAGTGTTATGACCTGCAATGTTTCTGTTGTACCACTCTGAGGGATATGGCAAATTTGTGAAGAAGTCCCTTCGCAAAGATCATATCAACGACTTGTATACTACAACATGCAGTGGTATGCTGGGTCACCGCATGGGTCCAATGCACTAGGAACCACACCGAGCTCTACAATGAACCTCTTCATCCATACCGCTTCTAATGAAGCCTCTGAAGCCGCTATGTACTCTGATTCTGTTGAAAACTTCGCCACCGTGCACTGCTTCGAGCTTGCCCAGCCTCATCGCAGCACCATTCAATATAAACACGTACCCGGACCGTGACTTAGAGTCATCGGGATCAGTTGTTCCAACTTGCATCGGTGTAACCATTTACAACGAGCTCTTAGTCACCTCCATAACAAAGAAACATATCCTTAGTTCTTTTCAAGTACTTCAGATATTCTTGACCGCTGTCCAGATGTTCCATTCCCGGATCACTTTGATATCCGCTAGTCAAACTAACAAGCATGTGCTATATCCGGTCTAGTACATAGCATGGCATACATGATAGATCCCATCGCCGAGGCATAGGGGATATTACTCATCCTTTCTCTTTCTTCTTCGTCAGTAGCCGGTCCTTGAGTTTTACTCAAGACCTTGCCTCGGTAACATAGGTAAGAACCCTTTCTTACTTTCGTCCATTCTAAACTTCTTTAGAATCTTGTCCAGATATGTACTTTGTGATAGCCCTATTAGGCGTCTTGATCTATCTCTATAAATCTTGATGCCTAATATATACGATGCTTCACCAAGGTCTTTCATTGAAAAACTATTATTCGAATAACCTTTAACACTGCTTAATAGTTCTATATCATTCCCAATCAATACATATAATATTAGGAATGCTACAGAGCTCCCACTCACTTTCTTGTAAATACAGGCCTCTCCATGACACTGTATAAACCCGAAGTCTTTGATCACCTTATCAAAGCGTCGGTTCCAACTTCTCGATGCTTGCTTCAGCCCATAGATTGAACGCTGAAGTTTGCATACTTTGTTAGCATTTTTAGGATCGACAAAACCTTTGGGTTGTACCATATACAACTCTTCCTCAATGTCTCCATTAAGGAACGCCGTTTTGACATCCATCTCGCCAAAACTCATAATCGAAAAATGCAATTATTGCTAACAAAATCCTCACAGATTTTAGCTTCGCTACAGTGTGAGAAAGTCTCATCGTAGTCAACTCCTTGAATTTGTCTGAAACCCTTTGCGACAAGTCAAGCTTTATAGACAGTAATATTACCATCAGCATCCGTTTTTCTCTTGAAGATCCATTTATTCTCGATGCCCTTTCGCTATCGTAGTAAGTCTACCAAAGTCCATACTTTGTTATCATACATGGATCCCATTTCGGATTTCATGGCTTCTTGCCATTTGTTGGAATCTGGGCTCATCATCGCTTCTTCATACGTCGCAGGTCCTCATCATTGTTATCCACAATCATGACATTTAGACAAGGATCATACCAATCAGGAGTGGTACGTTCCCTTGTCGATCCGCGAGGTTCGTAGTTTCCTCGTTCGAAGTTTCATGATCATTATCATTAGCTTCCTATGTTGCCGGTGTAGGCGGTACAGGTACAACTTCCGGCATCGCGCTACTCTGATCAACGAGTATAGATTCATCAATCTTATCGAGTTCTACTTTTCTACCAGTCACTTCTTTAGTGAGAAATTCTTTCTCAAGAAAGGTTCCGTTCTTAGCAACAAATATTTTGCCTTCGAATTTGTGATAGAAAGTATACCCTATAGTTTCCTTAGGGTATCCTATGAAGACGCATTTGTCCGCTTTGGGTTCTAGCTTGTCCGGTTGTAACTTCTTTACATAGGCTTCGCAACCCCAAACTTTCAGGAACGACTGCTTAGGTTTCTTATTAAACCATAATTCATACGGTGTCGTTTCTACGGATTTTGATGGTGCTCTATTTAAAGTGAATGCAGCTGTCTCTAATGCATAACTCCAAAATGATAACGGTAAATCAGTAAGAGACATCATTGAACGAACCATATCTAAGAGAGTTCGATTACGACGTTCGGACACACCGTTTCGTTGTGGTGTTCCCGGCGGTGTCAATTGTGAAAGTATTCCGCATTTCTTTAAATGCATGCCAAACTCATAACTCGGATATTCACCTCCACGATCGGATCGTAGAAATTTAATCTTCTTGTTACGTTGATTTTCTACTTCACTTTGGAATTCCTTAAACTTCTCGAAAGTTTCGGATTTATGTTTCATGAAATAGATATACCCATATCTACTCGGATCATCCGTGAAGGTTAGAACATAACGATAACCACCGCGCGATGCTACACTCATTGGTCCGCACACATCGGTATGTATGATTTCCAATAAGTCAGTAGCTCGCTCCATCATACCGTAAAATGGAGTCTTAGTCATTTTTCCCATTAGACATGCTTCGCATCTATCAAGTGACTCAAAGTCAAGTGATTCAAGTAATCCATCAAGTATGGAGTTTCTTCATGCGTTTCACTCCAATATGACCAAGACGACAAGTGCCACATATAAGTAGAATTATCATTCAATTTAATTCGCTTAGCATCAATGTTATGTATATGCGTATCACTACTATCGAGATCTAACGAAATAAGCCATTCTTTTGTGGTGCTCGCCATAAAAGATATTATTCATAAAAATAGAACAACCATTATTCTCGGACTTGAATGAATAACCGTCTTGCATTAAACAAGATCCAGATATAATGTTCATGCTCAACGCAGTACATAATAACAATTATTTAGGCTTAAAACTAATCCCGAAGGTAGATGTAGAGGAAGTGTGCCGACTGCGATCACATTGACCTTGGATCCGTTTCCAACGCGCATCGTCACTTCATCTTTCAGCGAGCTTGTCGTTTATTCTTTAGTTCCTCGTTTCGAGTTACAAATATGAGCAACCGAACCAGGTATCAAATACCCGAGTACTAGAACGAGAACCAAGTGAAATGAACATCTATAACATGTATATCAGATATACCTTCTTTCTTCTTCTTGACAAGGCCGCTCTTCGCATCAGCCGGATACTTGGAGCAATTACGCTTCCAGTTGTCCCTTCTCCTTGCAGTAATAACACTCGAGCATCGGGCTTAGGGCCGTTCTTAGGTTTCACAGGAGGTGTGGCAGCTTTCTTGCCACCCTTCTTGAATTTTCCCTTAGACTTGCCCTCGTTTCTTGAAACCGGTGGTCTTGTTGACCATCAACACTTGGTGCTCTTTCTTGATCTCAATCTCAGCAGCTTTTAGCATGCCAAAGAGTTCAGGCAACTCCTTGTTCATGTTCTCGCATATTGTAGTTCATCACAAAGTTCTTGTAACTTGGTGGCAGTGATTGAAGGACACGATTAATCCCCGACCTGTTAGGAATCACTATTCCCAAGTCACCGAGTTTCTTCGCATGCCCGGTCATGGCGAGCATGTGCTCACTAACGGAGCTGCCTTCTTCCATCATGCAGTCGAAGAATTGTTTCGATGCTTCATAGCATTCCACGGCCGCATGAGTCTCGAATATAGCTTTCAGTCTCATTCATCAACTCATGAGGATCGTGGTGCTCAAAACGTTTTTGAAGATCGGATTCCAGATCGCACGGATGGCACACCGAACTTGAGAGTACCGAGTTTTCCGAGTCTCGTAAACAACTTTTACTTCATCGGTTTCAGCTTCGCAGGAGGGTCACCTAGCGGTGCATCAAGCACATATTGCGCATTTCCGCCGCAGAGGAAGATCCTCACATGACGGAACCGACCGGTGAAGTTGCTACCGTTGCTCTTAAGCTTTTCTTTCTCTAGGAACTCGGTTAAAATTGATTGGGGACGCCATCTCTACAACACATATTTGCAAAAGTTTAGACTAAGTTTATGACAAATTGAGTTCAAATTTTAATTCAACATAATTAAAAACCTAGGTGAACTCCCACTCAAAACAATATCCCTCGCATTGTCTTAGTGATCACACGAACCAAATCAACCGCACCTAAACCCGATCATCACGAGAAAAGGTGTGATTTCAATGGCGAACACTCAAAGTGTTCATCATATCAACCATATGATTCATGCTCTACCTTTCGGTATCACGTGTTCCGAGACCATGTCTGTACATGCTAGGCTCGTCAAGGCCACCTTAGTATCCGCCTGTGCAAAACTGGCTTGCACCCGTTGTATGTACTTATTGAATCTATCACACCCGATCATCACGAGATGCTTCGAAACGACAAGACTTGATAACGGTGCTACTAAGGATGAACACTTTATTATCTTGAGATTTTAGTGAGGGATCATCTTATAATGCTACCGTCGCGATCTAAGCAAAATAAGATGCATAAAAGGATTAACATCACATGCAGTTCATATGTGATATGATATGGCCCTTTTGTCTTTGCGCCTTTGATCTTCATCTCCAAAGCATGGACATGATCTCCATCATCTTCGGGCATGATCTCCATCATCGTCGGTGTAGCGTCAAGGTCAATGGCGCCGTCTCCATGATTGTCCTCCATGTAGCAACTATTACAACTACTTTGAAATACTACTCAACATGAAATTTAAAGACAACCATAAGGCTCCTGCCGGTTGCCACAATACAATAATGATCATCTCATACATATTCATCATCACATTATGGCCATATCACATCACCAAACCCTGCAAAAACAAGTTAGACGTCTCTAATTTGGTTTGCATATTTTACGTGGTTTAGGGTTTTTGAGAGAGATCTAATCTACCTACGAACATGAACCACAACGTTGATACTAATGTTGTCAATGGAAGAGTAAATTGAATCTTTACTATAGTAGGAGAGACAGACACCCGCAAAGCCTCTTATGCAATACAAGTTGCATGTCGAACGAGGAACAAGTCTCATGAACGCGGTCATGTAAAGTTAGTCCGAGCCGCTTCATCCCACTATGCCATAAAGATGCAAAGTACTCAACCAAAGATAACAAGAGCATCAACGCCCACAAAACCATTGTGTTCTACTCGTGCAACCATCTATGCATAGACACGGCTCTGATACCACCGTAGGATAACGTTGCATAGAAAACAAAAAATTTCCTACCGCAAACACGCAATCCAAGCCAAGATGCAATCTAGAAGACGGTAGCAACGAGGGGTATCGAGTCTCACCCTTGAAGAGATTCCAAAGCCTACAAGATGAGGCTCTTGTTGCTGCGGTAGACGTTCACTTGCCGCTTGCAAAAGCGCGTAGAAGATCTTGATCACGATCGGTTCCGGCGCCACGAACGGGCAGCACCTCCGTACTCGGTCACACGTTCGGTTGTTGATGAAGACGACGTCCACCTCCCGTTCCAGCGGGCAGCGGAAGTAGTAGCTCCTCTTGAATCCGACAAGCACGACGGCGTGGTGTCTGGTGGCGGTGGAGAACTCCGGCGGAGCTTCGCTAAAGCTACGCGGGAGATATGGAGGAGAGGGGGCGGCTAGGGTTTGGGAGGGGGTGGCCGGCCACTTCAAGGGGAGCGGCCAGCTTGTGGTCTTGGGGTGGCTGGCCCCCTCCCTTGGCCCCTCATTATATAGGTGGATCCCCAATAGTTGGTCTCCAAGTCTTCGAATAAGACCCGAACCAAAAACCTTCCATAAGGAGGGGAAACCTAGCCAAGCTAGGACTCCCACCAAAAGTGGGAGTTCCACCTCCCATATGGGGGGTGGCCGGCCCCCTAAGGGGGAGTCCACTTGGGACTCCTCCCCCACTAGGGTTGGCCGGCCATGGAGGTGTAGTCCCATGTGGACTCTGAAGGAGATATGCCCTAGAGGCAATAATAAAAGTGGTTATTATTTATATCTCTATGTTTATGATAAATGTTTATATGTCATGCTAAAATTGTATTAACCGAAACATTAGTACATGTGTGATATGTAGACAACAAGAAGTCCCTAGTATGCCTCTTAAACTAGCTTGTTGATTAATGGATGATTAGTTTCATAATCATGAACATTGGATGTTATTAATAACAAGGTTATATCATTATATGAATGATGTAATGGACACACCCAATTAAGCGTAGCATAAGATCTCGTCATTAAGTTATTTGCTATAAGCTTTCAATACATAGTTACCTAGTCCTTATGACCATGAGATCATGTAAATCACTTATACCGGAAAGGTACTTTGATTACACCAAACACCACTGCGTAAATGGGTGGCTATAAAGGTGGGATTAAGTATCCTGAAAGTATGAGTTGAGGCATATGGATCAACAGTGGGATTTGTCCATCCCGATGACTGGATAGATATACTCGGGCCCTCTCGGTGGAATGTCGTCTAATGTCTTGCAAGCATATGAATGAGTTCATAAGAGACCACATACCACGAGCATTTGAGTAAAGAGTACTTGTCAAGAAACGAGGTTGAACAAGGTATGGAGTGATACCGAAGATCAAACCTCGGACAAGTAAAATATCGCGTGACAAAAGGAATTGGTATCGTATGTGAATGGTTCATTCGATCACTAAAGTCATCGTTGAATATGCGGGAGCCATTATGGATCTCCAGATCCCGCTATTGGTTATTGGTCTGAGTGAGTACTCAACCATGTCCGCATAGTTCACGAACCGTAGGGTGACACACTTAAAGTTGGATGTTGAAATGGTAGTTCTTGAATATGGTATGGAGTTGGAATATTTGTTCGAAGTCCCGGATGTGATCCCGGACATCACGAGGAGTTCCGAATGGTCCGGAGAATAAGATTCATATATATAGGATGTCATTTTATGTGAATAAAATGTCGCGGAAGGTTCTATGGAAGGTTCTAGAAGGTTCTAGAAAAGTCCGGAAGAAACCACCAAGGAAGGTGGAGTCCACAAGGGACTCCACCTCCATGGCCGGCCAACCCTAGTGGGGGAGGAGTCCCAAGTGGACTCCCCCTTTAGGGGCCGGCCACCCCCCACATGGGAGGTGGGAATCCCACCTTTGGGTGGGAGTCCTAGTTGGGCTAGGATTGCCCCTCCTATGGAAGGATTTGGTTCGGGTCTTATTCGAAGACTTGGACACCACCTCTTTGGGTTCCACCTATATAATGAGGGACCAAGGGGAGGGGCCGGCCACCCAAGAACCACCAAGGTGGCCGCACTCCTTAGTGGCCGGCGCCCCTCTCCCCAAACCCTAGCCGCCCGCTCCTCCACATCCCGCATAGCTTAGCGAAGCTCCGCCGGACTTCTACACCACCACCGACACCACGCCGTCGTGCTGTCGGATTCAAGAGGAGCTACTACTTCCGCTGCCCGCCGGAACGGGGAGGTGGACGTCGTCTTCATCAACAACCGAACGTGTGACCGAGTACGGAGGTGCTGCCCGTTCGTGGCGCCGGAACCGATCGTGATCAAGATCTTCTACGCGCTTTGCAAGCGGCAAGTGAACGTCTACCGCAGCAACAAGAGCCTCATCTTGTAGGCTTTGGAATCTCTTCAAGGGTGAGACTCGATACCCCCTCGTTGCTACCGTCTTCTAGATTGCATCTTGGCTTGGATTGCGTGTTCGCGGTAGGAAAATTTTTGTTTTCTATGCAACGTTATCCTACAAGTGGTATCGTAGCCGTGTCTATGCATAGATGGTTGCACGAGTAGAACACAATGGTTTGTGGGCGTTGATGCTCTTGTTATCTTTAGTTGAGTACTTTGCATCTTTATGGCATAGTGGGATGAAGCGGCTCGGACTAACTTTACATGACCGCGTTCATGAGACTTGTTCCTCGTTCGACATGCAACTTGTATTGCATAAGAGGCTTTGCGGGTGTCTCGTCTCTCCTACTATAGTAAAGATTCAATTTACTCTTCTATTGACAACATTAGTATCAACGTTGTGGTTCATGTTCGTAGGTAGATTAGATCTATATCGAAAACCCTAAACCACGTAAAATATGCAAACCAAATTAGAGAGCGTCTAACTTGTTTTTGCAGTGGTTTGGTGATGTGATATGGCCATAATGTGATGATGAATATGTATGAGATGATCATTATTGTATTGTGGCAACCGGCAGGAGCCTTATGGTTGTCTTTAAATTTCATGTTGAGTAGTATTTCAAAGTAGTTGTAATAGTTGCTACATGGAGGACAATCATGAAGACGGCGCCATTGACCTTGGTGCTTCGCACGACGATGATGGAGATCATGCCCGAAGATGATGGAGATCATGTCCGTGCTTTGGAGATGAAGATCAAAGGCGCAAAGACAAAAGGGCCATATCATATCACATATGAACTGCATGTGATGTTAATCCTTTTATGCATCTTATTTTGCTTAGATCGCGACGGTAGCATTATAAGATGATCCCTCACTAAAATTTCAAGATAATAAAGTGTTCATCCTTAGTAGCACCGTTGCCAAGACTTGTCGTTTCGAAGCATCTCGTGATGATCGGGTGTGATAGAATCAACAAGTGCATACAACGGGTGCAAGCCAGTTTTGCACATGCGGATACTAAGGTGGCCTTGACGAGCCTAGCATGTACGTACATGGTCTCGGAACACGTGATACCGAAAGGTAGAGCATGAATCATATGATTGATATGATGAACACTTTGAGTGTTCGCCATTGAAATTACACCTTGTCTCGTGATGATCGGACTATGGTGTGGTGGATTTGGTTCGTGTGATCACTAAGACAATGCGAGGGATATTGTTTTGAGTGGGAGTTCACCTAGATTTTTAATTATATTGAATTAAAATTTGAACTCAATTTGTCATAAACTTAGTCTAAACTATTGCAAATATATGTTGTAGAGATGGCGTCCCCAATCAATTTTAACCAGCTTCCTAGAGAAAGAAAAGCTTAAGAGCAACGGTAGCAACTTCACCGACCGGTTCCGTCATGTGAGGATCTTCCTCTCTCGGCGGAAATCTGCAATATGTGCTTGATGCACCGCTAGGTGACCCTCCCGTAAACCGAAACCGATGAAGTAAAAGCTGTTTACGAGACTCGGAAAACTCGGTACTCTCAAGTTCGGTGTGCCATCCCGTGCAGTCCGGAATCCGATCTTCAAAAACGTTTTGAGCACCACGATCCTCATGAGTTGATGAAAGAGTTAAAGACTATTTTCGAGACTCATGCGGCCGTGGAATGCTATGAAGCATCGAAACATTTCTTCAACTGTATGATGGAAGAAGGCAGCTCCATTAGTGAGCACATGCTCGCCATGACCGGGCATGCGAAGAAACTCGATGACTTGGGAATAGTGATTCCTACCGTATTGGGGATTAATCGTGTCCTTCAATCACCGCCACCAAGTTACAAGAACTTTGTGATGAACTACAATATGCGTAACATGAACAAGGAGTTACCCGAACTCTTTGGCATGCTAAAAGCTGCTTGAGATTGAGATCAAGAAAGAGCACCAAGTGTTGATGGTCAACAAGACCACTAGTTTCAAGAAACAGGGCAAGTCTAAGGGAAAATTCAAGAAGGGTGGCAAGAAAGCTGCCACGCCTCCTATGAAACCTAAGAACGGCCCTAAGCCCGATGTCGAGTGCTATTATCGCAAGGAGAAGGGACACCGGAAGCGTAATTGCTCCAAGTATCCGGCTGATCCGAAGAGCGGCCTTGTCAAGAAGAAGAAAGAAGGTATATCCGATATACATGTTATAGATGTTTATCTCATCGGTTCTCGTTCTAGTACCTGGGTATTTGATATCGGTTCGGTTGCTCATATTTGTAACTCGAAACAGAACTAAAGAATAAACGAAGACTACCGAAAGATGAAGTGACAATGCGCGTTGGAAATGGATCCAAAGTCGATGTGATCGCTGCGTCGGCACACTTCCTCTACATCTACCTTCGGGATTAGTTTTAAGCCTAAATAATTGTTATTTTGTACCCGCGTTGAGCATGAACATTATATCCGGATCTTGTTTAATGCAAGACGGTTATTCATTCAAGTCCGAGAATAATGGTTGTTCTATTTTTATGAATAATATCTTTTATGGTCGAGCACCACAAAAGAATGGCTTATTTCCGTTAGATCTCGATAGTAGTGATACGCATATACATAACATTGATGTTAAGCGAATTAAATTGAATGATAATTCTACTTATATGTGGCAATCGTCGTCTTGGTCATATTGGAGTGAAGCGCATGAAGAAACTCCATACCGATGGATTACTTGAATCACTTGACTTTGAGTCACTTGATAGATGTGAAGCATGTCTAATGGGAAAAATGACTAAGACTCCATTTTCTCGGTATGATGGAGCGAGCTACCGACTTATTGGAAATCATACATACCGATGTGTGCGGACCAATGAGTGTAGCATCGCGCGGTGGTTATCGTTATGTTCTAACCTTCACAGATGATCCGAGTAGATATGGGTATATCTATTTCATGAAACATAAATCCGAAACTTTCGAGAAGTTTAAGGAATTTCAAAGTGAAGTAGAAAATCAACGTAACAAGAAGATAAAATTTCTACGATCCGATCGTGGAGGTGAATATCCGAGTTATGAGTTTGGCATGCATTTAAAGAAATGCGGAATACTTTCACAATTGACACCACCGGGAACACCACAACGAAACGGTGTATCCGAACGTCGTAATCGAACTCTCTTAGATATGGTTCGTTCTATGATGTCTCTTACCGATTTGCCATTATCATTTTGGAGTTATGCATTAGAGACAGCCGCATTCACTTTAAATAGAGCACCATCAAAATCCGTAGAAACGACACCGTATGAATTATGGTTTAATAAGAAACCTAAGTCAGTCGTTCCCGAAAGTTTGGGGTTGCGAAGCCTATGTAAAGAAGTTACAACCTGGACAAGCTAGAACCCAAAGCGGAGAAATGCGTCTTCATAGGATACCCTAAGGAAACTATAGGGTATACTTTCTATCACAAATCCGAAGGCAAAATATTTGTTGCAAAGAACGGAACCTTTCTTGAGAAAGAATTTCTCACTAAAGAAGTGACTCGGAAGAAAAGTAGAACTCGATGAGATTAATGAATCTATACTCGTTGATCGGAGTAGCGCAAGATCGGAAGTTGTACTCGTACCGCCTACACCGGCAACAAGAGGAAGCTAATGATAATGATCATGAAACTTCGAACGAGGAAACTATCGAACCTCGCAGATCGACAAGGGAACGTGCCACTCCCGATTGGTATGATCCTTGTCTAAATGTCATGATTGTGGATAACAATGATGAGGACCCCGCGACGTATGAAGAAGCAATGATGAGCCCAGCATTCCAACAAATGGCAAGAAGCCATGAAATCCGAAATGGGATCCATGTATGATAACAAAGTATGGACTTTGGTAGACTTACCCGATAGCCGAAAGGTCGTCGAGAATAAATGGATCTTCAAGAGAAAAACAGATGCCGATGGTAATATTACTCGTCTATAAAGCTCGACTTGTCGCAAAGGGTTTCCGACAAATTCAAGGAGTTGACTACGATGAGACTTTCTCACCCGTAGCGAAGCTAAAATCTGTGAGGATTTTGTTAGCAATAGCTGCATTTTTCGATTATGAGATTTGGCACATGGATGTCAAAACGGCGCTCCTTAATGGAGACATTGAGGAAGAGTTGTATATGGTACAACCCAAAGGTTTTGTCGATCCTAAAAATGCTGACAAAGTATGCAAACTTCAGCGTTCAATCTATGGACCGAAGCAAGCATCAAGAAGTTGGAACCGACGCTTTGATAAGGTGATCAAAGACTTTGGGTTTATACGAGTGTCATGGAGAGGCCTCGTATTTACAAGAAAGTGAGTGGGAGCTCGTAGCATTCCCTGATATTATATGTAGATGACATATTATTAATTGGGAATGATATAGAACTATTAAGCAAGTGTAAAAGGTTATTTGAATAATAGTTTTTCAATGAAAGACCTTGGTGAAGCATCGTATATATTAGGCATCAAGATTTATAGAGATAGATCAAGACGCCTAATAGGGCTATCGCAGAGTACATATTCTGGACAAGATTCTAAAGAAATTTAGAATGGACGAAAGTAAGAAAGGATTCTTACCTATGTTACCGTGCAAGGTCTTGAGTAAGACTCAAGGACCGGCTACGGCAGATGAAAGAGAAAGGATGAGTAATATCCCCTATGCCTCGGCAGTAGGATCTATCATGTATGCCATGCTATGTACTAGACCGGATATAGCACATGCTGTTAGTTTGACTAGCAGATATCAAAGTGATCCAGGAATGGAACATCTGGATAGCGATCAAGAATATCCTAAAGTACTTGAAAAGAACTAAGGATATGTTTCTTTGTTATGGAGGTGACCAAGAGCTCGTTGTAAATGGTTACACCGATGCAAGTTGGAACACTGATCCTGATGACTCTAAGTCACAATCTGGGTACGTGTTTATATTGAATGGTGTCTGCGATAGAAGCCGGGCAAGCTCGAAGCGAGTGCACGGTGGCGAAGTCTTCAACGTAATCCGAGTACATAGCGGCTTCGGAGGCTTCATCGAAGCGGTATGGATGAAGAGGTTCATTGTAGAGCTCGGTGTGGTTCCTAGTGCATTGGACCCATTAATCATTTACTCGTGATAACATGGGTGCCATCGCCAATGCACAAGAGCCAAGGTCACACAAGAGGCTGAAGCATATCAAGCTGCGTTACCACTCGATTCGCGAGTACATCGAAGATGGAGAAGTAAAGATTTGCAAAGTACACACCGATCCGAATGTAGCAGATCCGTTGACTAAAGCTCTCCCTAGGGCAAAGCATGACCAACACCAAAATGCCATGGGTGTTAGGTATATTACAATGTAATCTAGATTATTGACTCTAGTGCAAGTGGGAGATCGAAGGAGATATGCCCTAGAGGCAATAATAAAAGTGGTTATTATTTATATCTCTATGTTTATGATAAATGTTTATATGTCATGCTAAAATTGTATTAACCGAAACATTAGTACATGTGTGATATGTAGACAACAAGAAGTCCCTAGTATGCCTCTTAAACTAGCTTGTTGATTAATGGATGATTAGTTTCATAATCATGAACATTGGATGTTATTAATAACAAGGTTATATCATTATATGAATGATGTAATGGACACACCCAATTAAGCGTAGCATAAGATCTCGTCATTAAGTTATTTGCTATAAGCTTTCAATACATAGTTACCTAGTCCTTATGACCATGAGATCATGTAAATCACTTATACCTGAAAGGTACTTTGATTACACCAAACACCACTGCGTAAATGGGTGGCTATAAAGGTGGGATTAAGTATCCGGAAAGTATGAGTTGAGGCATATGGATCAACAAGTGGGATTTGTCCATCCCGATGACGGATAGATATACTCGGGCCCTCTCGGTGGAATGTCGTCTAATGTCTTGCAAGCATATGAATGAGTTCATAAGAGACCACATACCACGGTACGAGTAAAGAGTACTTGTCAAGAAACGAGGTTGAACAAGGTATGGAGTGATACCGAAGATCAAACCTCGGACAAGTAAAATATCGCGTGACAAAAGGAATTGGTATCGTATGTGAATGGTTCATTCGATCACTAAAGTCATCGTTGAATATGCGGGAGCCATTATGGATCTCCAGATCCCGCTATTGGTTATTGGTCGGAGTGAGTACTCAACCATGTCCGCATAGTTCACGAACCGTAGGGTGACACACTTAAAGTTGGATGTTGAAATGGTAGTTCTTGAATATGGTATGGAGTTGGAATATTTGTTCGGAGTCCCGGATGTGATCCCGGACATCACGAGGAGTTCCGGAATGGTCCGGAGAATAAGATTCATATATATAGGATGTCATTTTATGTGAATAAAATGTCGCGGAAGGTTCTATGGAAGGTTCTAGAAGGTTCTAGAAAAGTCCGGAAGAAACCACCAAGGAAGGTGGAGTCCACAAGGGACTCCACCTCCATGGCCGGCCAACCCTAGTGGGGGAGGAGTCCCAAGTGGACTCCCCTTAGGGGCCGGCCACCCCCCACATGGGAGGTGGGAATCCCACCTTTGGGTGGGAGTCCTAGTTGGGCTAGGATTGCCCCTCCTATGGAAGGATTTGGTTCGGGTCTTATTCGAAGACTTGGACACCACCTCTTTGGGTTCCACCTATATAATGAGGGACCAAGGGGAGGGGGCCGGCCACCCAAGAACCACCAAGGTGGCCGCACCCCTTAGTGGCCGGCGCCCCCCTCTCCCCAAACCCTAGCCGCCCGCTCCTCCACATCCCGCATAGCTTAGCGAAGCTCCGCCGGACTTCTACACCACCACCGACACCACGCCGTCGTGCCTGTCGGATTCAAGAGGAGCTACTACTTCCGCTGCCCGCCGGAACGGGGAGGTGGACGTCGTCTTCATCAACAACCGAACGTGTGACCGAGTACGGAGGTGCTGCCCGTTCGTGGCGCCGGAACCGATCGTGATCAAGATCTTCTACGCGCTTTTGCAAGCGGCAAGTGAACGTCTACCGCAGCAACAAGAGCCTCATCTTGTAGGCTTTGGAATCTCTTCAAGGGTGAGACTCGATACCCCCTCGTTGCTACCGTCTTCTAGATTGCATCTTGGCTTGGATTGCGTGTTCGCGGTAGGAAAATTTTTGTTTTCTATGCAACGTTATCCTACAGACTCCACCTTCCTTGGTGGTTTCTTCCGGACTTTTCTAGAACCTTCTAGAACCTTCCATAGAACCTTCCGCGACATTTTAATTCACATAAAATGACATCCTATATATGAATCTTATTCTCCGGACCATTCCGGAACTCCTCGTGATGTCCGGGATCTCATCCGGGACTCCGAACAAATATTCGAACTCCATTCCATATTCAAGTACTACCATTTCAACATCCAACTTTAAGTGTGTCACCCTACGGTTCGTGAACTATGCGGACATGGTTGAGTACTCACTCCGATCAATAACCAATAGCGGGATCTGGAGATCCATAATGACTCCCACATATTCAACGATGACTTTAGTGATCGAATGAACCATTCACATACAATACCAATTCCCTTTGTCACGCGATATTTTACTTGTCCGAGGTTTGATCTTCGGTATCACTCCATACCTTGTTCAACCTCGTCTCCCGACAAGTACTCTTTACTCGTACCGTGGTATGTGGTCTCTTATGAACTTATTCATATGCTTGCAAGACATTAGACGACATTCCACCGAGAGGGCCCGAGTATATCTATCCGTCATCGGGATGGACAAATCCCACCGTTGATCCATATGCCTCAACTCATACTTTTCGGATACTTAATCCCACCTTTATAGCCACCCATTTACGCAGTGGTGTTTGGTGTAATCAAAGTACCTTTCCTGATATAAGTGATTTATATGATCTCATGGTCATAAGGACTAGGTAACTATGTATCGAAAGCTTATAGCAAATAACTTAATGACGAGATCTTATGCTACGCTTAATTTGGGTGTATCCATTACATCATTCATATAATGATATAACCTTGTTATTAATAACATCCAATGTTCATGATTATGAAACTAATCATCCATTAATCAACAAGCTAGTTTAAGAGGCATACTAGGGACTTCTTTGTTGTCTACATATCACACATGTACTAATGTTTCGGTTAATACAATTATAGCATGATATATAAACATTTATCATAAACATAAAGATATAAATAATAACTACTTTATTATTGCCTCTAGGGCATATCTCCTTCAGAGGAGTCTCGATTCCAACATCAATATTCAATTCTTTACGAGGAGGCTTTATTATGATCGATTTGCAGGCCAAATAGAGACAAATTTGAACCTCCTTCTAAAGTGGAACTCGTTGGATATGTGGAGCTCTCCGGGGAACAAGCGCGCATGGGCAAGCATATGCGGACGGGCGAGCAGGTGCAAGCGGGCGGGCAGCTGAGCAAGGGGCAAGTGGACGAGCGAGGAGTGACGCGTCGCAGGAGATGGGCTGCATGCACAAAGCGGATGAGAAATGAAGAAGAAGTTAAGGGTGTGTTTGGTTGAGCTGTGGATTCCTGAAAATCAGCTGTGGGGAATCTGCTGTGGAAAATCAGCTGTGAGCTGACAACTGTGGGAAAGCTGAAAGTTGTTTGGTTGTAGCAACTGTCAACTGTGAATTCGATAGGAAATATCTGTAATGCCCTTGAGACCATGAGTGAATATTACCATGCTAATTGATCGCAAAACAATGATTTGTACACTGATAGACATGCAACTGATAATTTTGGGAAGGAAATTTACCATGTCTTAATATTATATATACATAGCTTACAAAGTGATATCATAAGGTTAGAAAGACATAACGACTACACAAAAGACATATGGTTCACAACATGATGTTCGCCATCGACGTAACTATATCCTATGTCGCTCTCGCAATAAGCAAAGCATTCGCTATCCTATCACGAATGGTGTTCATGGTAACCTCGTTCTCCTCCTCTAGAGCATCGTCCCCTTGTGGTTGTGCCGTTGCTTGTGCCGCTTCGGGCATATAGTCTTCATCTTCATCACATTTATCAAACTCTTTATCCCTCAGTTTGCTATCACGGATAAAATTGTGCAGTGCCATGCAAGCAATAATGATATGCTTCTGTCTACCAGGTGAGAAACTTGGCATAGCTTTCAATATGCGCCACTTTTGCTTCAGCACACCGAATGCACGCTCTATGACATTGCGAAGGGATGAATGCAGAAAATTGAATATCTCATACTTCCCTTGAGGTGCACGTTGACGACGAAGACGGAATTCCGGTAGATGGTATGTACAATACCATAACACAATAAGCTGCAGAATATAACATCACAACTTGCAGAAAATTATAACACCACACAATGTATTACTCATGCTATTTTTCCTACAATTTGCAAGCAATATTTATACCATGTTCTATATAGCAGTAGCCAACCGAAATATACGCAGAGGACCAGCAGTACAAACATGTAACCCACGCTCACATACAATTTGCAAGATGCAACTCACAAAATATATAAGAAAAAACCGAAATATACATGGCCATGGATCAGGAAGAGGAGTGCTGGGAGGAGAGGAAGGAGGGGGGACGAATACCTGCTGGTGGCGCTAGGAATCGGCGTGGCGGCGCCTTCTGTCGGTGCGGCGGCGGCGGGACGCGGCGGTCCGATCTGGGCCAGGGGTCGGGGGTCGGGGCGAGAGGGATGCGACGGGAACGGGGCAAGGGAGGGGAGAGGCGCGTGGGGGAGCTCTGCGGCGGGGCGGCGCTCCAGTCGCCGGCGAGTCGCCGGACCGTGGCGGCTGGGCGGAGGAACCCTAGGCTCGCCTTGCCTGTGTTCGTACGGGCAGTACGCGAGAGAAAGGGATATGGAGGCCGAGTCGCTCGGGTGGGTTAGAAGAAAATCTAACCGGCCAGTTTCCACTTGGGAATGGCATGGTGGGTAAATACCTGGTTTTTTGTTGGACGCGAACGCAGTGAAATCTGGGGTCTGGCCTACTTCCAAATTGCACTACCAAAATCTGCTGATTTTCCAGAATCTCTCTCAGGCTGGTACCCCTTTGGTTCAGATTTTGGCTTTCAGGTAGTGAATCTGGCCCAGAAATCACAACCAAACACAGCCTAAAAAAAAAGAGCTAACAAATGGGTATGCATTTTTTTGAGAGGACAAGTGGGTCCGCATGTTTTTGAGGGCAGTTTCCGGTATTTGTTCCGCCCGACCAAATTTCGTGCCTCAAAACGTTTACCAGTATACCCAATTCAGTATTTCCGATTTTCGTGAACGTTCTATTATGTCTTTCATGTTTCTTTTTTGGTTTTCGCTTGTTCACGGTTTGGTGATTTATCTTTTCCGGTTTACTTTCGTTTTTTCTGTTTCTGTTTTCTTTTTTGATTGAAAATTGTTTAGATTTGAACTTTGTTCATATTTGAAAATTTTCCATATCCAATATTGGTTCAAAATTGAACTTTCTTCAGATTCGAAATTCATTCATATTTGGAATTTGTTCAAATTTGAATTTTTTCGGTTTTAGAAAAAAAATCGATTATGAAAATTTTATAATTCAAATAATGTTCAGATTTAAAATTTGTTCAGATTTGAAATCCTGAAGGAATGAGGGGGCGGTCGATGCACCATGGTCTCTTGTGCGATTTGGCTAGCGAGCGAATAAATGGGCCGGCCCACCCTGGATCACCTTGTGGCGATTGCTTCATTGCTTGCATTGGCGGGGCAAAAACCGAACAGACCCTAAACCCACTGTCCCTCTTCTCCCGTCCCACGACTGTATCCACCCCACCTCTTCCCTTCCTCCGCCGGCCGCCGCCACCCGCCGCCATGGACCCCAAGCTCCTCACCGCGCAGGAGGAAGTATCCAACAAGAGAAAGAAGGACAAGAAGAGCAAGAAGGACAAGAAGCGGAAGCTGGCGGCCGAGGCCGAGGACGAGGCGGCAGCGGCGGAAGACGCGGCCAAGCGCAGCAAGAAGAGAGATGAACCGGACCAGGGAGGCGCCGTGGAGAAGAGCGTCGCGGTGACCGGGAAGGGCTTCGACGACCCCAAGTACGCGCCGCTCAAGTCCTTCGCCGCCGCCGCGCTGCCGCCCAAGGTGCTCGACTGCTGCAAGGGCTTCGACAAGCCTTCGCCCATCCAGGCGCTCGCCTGGCCGTACCTCCTCGACGGCCGTGATTTCATCGGAATCGCGGCCACCGGATCTGGTACTGTACAACTCTGCGATTTTCTTTCTTTTTTGCGAAAGATAACAACTTTGCGATTTCTACTCCTTCTTCCGCTTCATCCTGTTCGTTTCCTGAGGATTTGTTGCGTTCGTTGTAACTTGGCTATCAGGGAAGACTATCGCGTTTGGTGTGCCGGCGCTGATGCACGTCAGGAAGAAGTTGGCGGAAAAAGGTGCGAAGAAGGGGATGCCACGATGCCTCATGCTGGCTCCAACTAGGGAGCTTGCTCAGCAGGTGAATCACCATGTCATGTTCTTCTGTGCAAGGCATTGTTAATGTTGGCTAGATGCTATTCATCTGCTGCCGCAGTAAATTACATTACATGTGTGTTTTCTGATCAGTTCGTATGAGGTTTTCTGAATAGTTATGTTGATTGAAAGTTCAACTAGACTAGTAAAGTAGATGGATCTGCATACATAACAGAGCTAATGCATGTTCTCTGCACACCTTTTGTTGTTTTAGCATCAATATGTGCAGCTATCCTCATTCATGCGTTTGGTTCTTTGCAATTCGACACTTGCTATGCTACTCTTAAATTTTATCTGACCAACTTTGTGTCCCTAGAGAAATAAATCCATACAAAGGGAATGACATAATCATGTTTTAACCTTGATCTAAAGTTTCATGGACATAGATAATTTGTGTTGCTCATTGGAATAATACCATATTCTGAACAAGAACTTGGCTCTTTAGAGTTTAAATATACTGGACTGATTTACACTTCATTGCTGTGTTAGATCGCAGATGTACTTACTGAAGCTGGTGCGCCATGTGGGATAAATTCGGTGTGCCTCTATGGTGGAACTTCAAAAGGTCCCCAAATATCTGCCCTTAAATCTGGAGTTGTAAGATAACACCAACCCATTTTTCTGTCTTGCTTACCCTACGAATATTCATCATATTCCGATTTGTACTCTGTTTTTATCTATTCACTTTTTTTTTTTGTTTCTGTGCTACCAGGAAATCGTCATAGGGACACCTGGTCGTATGAAAGACCTCATTGAAATGGGGATTTGTCGTCTTAATGAGGTTTCTTTTGTGGTAAGTAACTGTACTTATGTTAGTTTTGTTGTTTATTGCTGGATATGCAAAATAGTTATTTATTATGAGGATGGAACTTGAACATGGTCATGTGGTGTTTTATGTTTTCTTGTGGAGTTTGTGCTTAATGCAGTATTCTTTCAGAAATGTAATCAATTCTTCTGGGGTAGAGATAGTGGCCTTGTATAGCGGCAAATTGTATTTTTGACAGTTTCCTTGTATCCAAAACCGGAGGGAGCAACACAAACTATATTGCATTATATTAAGATCTTGAATACATGACACACTTAGCAAGACAAGTAGGTGCATGTTTGGACTTCAGTAATATTTTAGCGGACGAGATACAAGTATGCATGCTAAGGTTTCTTGTAATTGGGTGATAGGTTATTGGTAAAATAAGTATGGATAACACTAAGTGATTAAATTATTTCCATAGCTTGAACTTCCTGCCTACCTAACAGTAACATTCCGTAGTCACTGATCATAGTCTTAACAAATGATTAAATTAAAATAGCTTGAACTTCCTGACTTGCTTGTACTCTTAGCACCATCTCGTTGCCCATTTTATAAATCTATTAAATTTTTGGTGGTAGAACTTAAATGAATATCAACAAAATAACTGATGGCACTTCCCCTTCTCACACGTATATCTCTTCAGTGTCTGCTGTTTTTTTGGATATAATTAACCAGAAGAATCACTAGAATTAAGCACATGGTGGTTATGATGATAAGTAGTCATAATGGATCAACATATGTTGGCAGCAGTGAATTAATTTGCAGTGTTCGGTGGAATCACCGCTGATATTATGCTTACTGATTAGTACATTGATCAAATTCTTGCATTTGATCTTGTTGCTATCGTCGAATAAGAGTGTCACAAGTATCCATTAAGACATCCTTGTATTTTGTAGGTTCTAGATGAAGCTGATCGGATGCTGGATATGGGTTTTGAACCTGAAGTCAGGGCGATTTTAAGCCAAACATCATCGGGTTAGTCTCTCTCCTTGTGTTTCTTTGTTTTTGTGTGTGTCAGTGTGTGTGTGTAGGGCTAGGCCAAATTGCAGGGTCTGTTCTACTTACAGGTGCAAGCGGCGCGAGTTGCGGCTGCTTGATAACACCATTGAAGTTTCACAATCTCATAGAAGTCTCCGCCGTTCTCGTTCGTTCCTTCACCTAGATGGCTGACCTGTAGCTCTCTCACAAATCTAGTCGATGTATGTTCCCCAGTAATCTAGGGTGGTACATGCTTGGTTCGCAACCGATCTAACTTATTTTGGTCTATGCGGGCTTGCGGCCGTCTGCTGGGCTGTGTGGGCATGCCACTTGAAACCGTCAATCACAATGTTGTCAACCGTGAACAGCTGTGGAGTTGTGGACTTCATTCCTTGCCCGTACCACTCGCACACTTAGTTATACTCTTGTTATTGCTCCATAGTATGTCAGTACTCTTAGTTTGGTTGTTGAGCGCACGTATGCCTATACGTTCACATAGTGCAAGAGGGAATGTCAGAACAACTAGAAATGTGCACCAAGCCTGCTAGATTTTGCAACCATTTTAGCCTTGTCTGGTGTTATGAATTTTGAGCATCCTGTATTTATTACGAAGTAGAAATTGTTTTGGTTATACTATGTAGAAGCAATAAGTGGGTACTTGATGTTCTACATGGACTGCGTTCAAGAGTCAATAAATTACCTTTTCACGCTGTTTACTAATCAGTGTCTCTTTAGTTCCATGCAAAAAAGTCTCTATATTTAATCGTCTTACTCATACAATTTTATCTCCGGAGGTCTCTGTACCCGTGGCCCTACAGTTCTGTTCTTTATGATGATTTATAAATATAAAATTGTCTTATGCAGTTCGTCAGATGGTTATGTTCAGTGCAACATGGCCTTTTGCTGTCCACCAGCTAGCCCAAGAGTTTATGGATCCAAATCCAATAAAGGTAATGTTTCTCTGTTTTCATCTTCTATGATACCTGATTGGCTGTGCCTTATCATGTTTAACCCTTTGTAGGTTGTTGTTGGATCAGAAGATCTTGCAGCTAACCATGACGTGATGCAAATTGTTGAAGTATTGGATGATAGAGCACGCGATTCAAGATTAGTTGCTTTGCTTGACAAATATCACCGAGCACAGAGGTACATTTCAGTACAAATTTCATATGCTGCTGGTAGCTGAGCAGCAAGACAGATGAAATCTACTCATCTTGAAATCGTAGAACCATTTAGCCCACCTCTTCTCAACTTTCCAGCTTCAGATTGTCCTTGTGGGTTCCTAGTTCCGCATGTAGTTTATATCCTTGTATGGCAAACCAACGATTCCAAGATTTGCTTCAGTTATTGCTCGACTTTTCTTCCTCTATGTTGGCCTCATAGGTCTGGAGGCTAGCCTATCTCCCTACCTTTCTCCCCGTAGATCTTGCAGGCAGTCAAGTATGATTGGTGGATCCGTAGTTCTGTACCTCCCTGTCTTTTACCTTCCCAGTTTCTACTGCTTCCAAATGGTGCTGTCCTCAACTGCTCCTTTGTGGCAATCTTATGCTATTTTCTCAGAGCAGCAATGCTAAGGCTCAGGATTTGTTTTTGCTTAGATGGGATAAGTTTTAATAGTATTATGTTAATCCGTCAGTTATTAGTAGAATAATAATGCCTTGCACAAACTTGAATTTTCTGCATATATAACACTCTAGCATTATATTTTAGAACTTTCCCTTAATAGTTAGTATCAATCTAAGAAAACTGCAATTTGTTTGATGCTACAGCAACAGGGTTTTAATTTTTGTGTTGTACAAGAAAGAAGCTGGACGAGTAGAAGCAATGCTTAATAAAAGGTACAAAAAATCTCTGTCTGCAAGTTAATATTTGTACAACTTATTTCCTCAATTATAATTTAATTAGTTTAATTTTATATATGTTTATTCTGTAGGGGGTGGAAAGCCGTTTCTGTTCATGGAGACAAGGCTCAGCATGATAGGACAAAAGCCTTATCTTTATTTAAAGAAGGAAAATGTCCTTTAATGGTGTGCTTATTCTCTCTGACTTCCATGTACTCCTGAATAGTTCATTTATAGCTTTGTCGTGACTAGCATTCTGAACATGTCTTCCTTATTTTGGGTGCTAAGACTGAACCTTAATGGAATCATCTTGTGGAGTTTGCTAATATTTCCAACTATTTGTCGATGTCTTCCAAAATATTATTCCTTTATTTTGCTGTTCAGACTATGATTTGTCAGCGTTGCCTGGGACGTGTATTTTCAGCAACTAAACACAAATGCTCTTTTTTTCTTCTTCCAAAATTCAAAGAACGAGTTCAGAAAATTCAAAATATCTTTAAAAATCTGGCACTGTGGATACTAGAGCGAATCATTTATCGTCAAGTTCTTGTGATTTTTGTTGTTAATTTGTAGGCTACATGAAAAGAACAAAAATGATGAGGTAAAAAGCATGTATAGGTGCTTGTGTTTGTTTTCATGCACAGCCCACAAGAATGTGAAGATTTTCACGAAACTGGAAATTTGAACATAAAAATTAGTCAGCATTTATGTGGCTTTGTTGTTTCACTATTTTGTAATCATTACAGATTGCGACGGATGTGGCTTCACGCGGACTTGATATTCCTGATGTCGAAGTTGTCATCAATTATAGCTTTCCTTTGACGACGGAGGATTATGTGCACAGGATTGGAAGGACAGGTCGTGCAGGCAAGAAAGGTGTTGCACACACATTCTTTATGCAAGAGAACAAGGTACTGGAGATCATGTGCACACTAGACATTGAAGTTTAAGTTGTACCTCGTGTAATATTGCTACTATTATCCCATACACAGGGACTTGCTGGTGAGCTTGTCAATGTTCTAAGGGAGGCTGATCAGGTTGTTCCTCCATCACTTATGAAATTTGGCACACATGTCAAGAAAAAGGTTAGTGGCTTTCTGGAAACTTTAGATGTTGCATTTTCATTTTAGAAGTTATATTATGTGTATGCAGAAGACACATGGTGTGGATGGCTGCAGTTACCATAACATTGACCAATTCATCAATTTTGTCAACAAATGTTATAGCGTCAGACCTTACCGTTATGACATTTTTTTCAGTAGTATCATATGGTAACATGTCAGCCCATATGGCCGATTATTCATCTGGTACATAAGCATTGATATTCCTGATAGGGAAATTTTATATGAAATTAAGAATTAGTTTATCACTATAAAAGATTCCCGTGTTCATTAGGCTATGTTGGTTATTATGTTATCTGTTACTGAAATGTGCTATATGACTTGAACCTTATTGCTGAATGTGTTTCAACTAGTTTCTCATTTGTTTTAATTTTGTATATTGAATCTTAAGTTGTGGTTACGAAGTATCAAAAACCTGGGATGCATACTTTTTTATCAGTAATGATTGTTTATTCTACATTTGTATGGTACTGGAAACACATGGTCTGTACATTATACTCAAAACTAAGAAAAGAAGTTGACTTTAGAACACAAGTCGATCAAAACTACTGATATTTGTAAGTCACTTAGAACACGTTGATTCTAGTATGAGGCCTTGCATTGTAGCCTTTCTTGTTAAGATCTGCTGAAGTGTTATAAATTGGAGATGTAGCCTGGGAAACAATGGTTAGTGTCATAAGCATTTGCTATGACAGGCAGGTTAATACCTTATTGGTTACTTATTCATGAATTAATGAGATGTTTGACAAATCATTACCTTGACATTATCTGCTAATATTTCTTTGGCAGGAATCAAAGATATATGGCTCCCACTTCAAGGAAATCACAGCAGATGCTCCTAAATCAACAAAGATCACGTTTGGTGATTCTGATGAGGAGTAACTGACAGACCTTGCTGGTGTATTTTCTTGATTGCGCAATAGCAGTAGGAAAATTTGGATGAGTATCGTTTAGATTTATGTTAGTTGATGATGCAATCTTTTATGTTCTTTCTGGAAGGGGAGAAAAAACAGTTATCATGACCATGATTTCCGAACTCAACAGACTTCACGGTCATTTATTTGCAATCATCAAGTCTTACAGTGTAATAGTGTATCAGTCCACTTGCAAAACAATATGGTATATTGATATTTATCAGCAGCACCTACTTGCAAAACAACATGGTAACATTGATTTTTTGATTAGCAGCACCTACTGGCAAAACACATACTTGCATAACATCTAGATCAATAACATATCTTGCACCAACACCTGGATCAGCGACATGTCCTGCAGTAACATTATGAACCGAAGCAAACAGTTCCACCTGACGAGTACCTGAAAACTTCTCCCAAATCTGAAACAGCTGATGGAAGTGTTCAACTTGTTCATACATAGTTTAACAACACTAATTCTGCCTTCTAAATGGAAATATAAGGGACTTCAGCATGAAGAATATCAGTAGCTGTGAAAAAGACTGACAATCTGCTTTGTATTGGTTAAAAAATTTGGAAAAAATGAGAATTTTGTGTTGCCTCTGTCACTAAGCGGTTAATGACGACGGTGAATTCCTGGGTAGAAGCTCTGCACCTTCCATCTTTGGTGCTAATCAACTGCTCCTGCCGGTGGGCTAGCTCCCTGCTTCGGAGCAACCTGTCCGGTGAAAGCAGGTGCTACACTTTTGAAATCACGTCCACGTTGCACTTTTGAAAGAACGCCTGTGCGGGATGCTCTGCCGCGACACGTCTTAGGGGTTAGGGGAAGCGCTCGCGCTACATGGGGCTTTGCAAAGGCCAATTTTTTTTTTTACTAGTGGCGACGAAGATTTAGTGTACATGAGCACTAGTGCTTTCTATTTTTAAAACATTTAAAAACTGTATTTTTATATTTTAAAATATTATAAAATATTCCATGAATACACACATGTTATGAATACTCGTGGGATGTTTCGGTAAAATTATGTTGTATTTTTAGCTATAGAAAAAAACAAATTTGTGGCGAAACATTTTTTGTTAGAAATTTGTCTTTTTTTATATAGTTCATAATACAATAAAATTTTCCCGAAATTTTTACAGTACATTCAGAAGATTTCTATGTATGTGCAGATTTAAGCTCAAATTTTTTAAAATCTTAAAAATATGTTTTTTAAAACCAGATTGGTGCTTACGTGCCAAAGTCACTTTTCGCACTGAGAAAATTGTACGTCCGCGCACAAAGTCTCGTGAAAAAATAATATTTTATGTGACTTGCGTAATTTTTTTTTTGCTCCAAATAGCTTAGGAGATTTTCATTTGTCTTCTTACACAGCACATCAAAAATGTCCTTTTTTCCCACAATTTTTCATTTGTCTTCTTACACAGCACATCAAAATGTCCTGTTTCCCACAATTTTTTATGTGAACATAGCATGTCTAGATGTACATCTACAATTTTTTTTCAGAACATTTTATCATTTTGAAAGACATTTAGAATGTATTTTCCATAACATATGCATTTGGACCTATAAGCCGAGGTATTTTCAAGAAATCGAGAGACGAGGATTTCATTGTCATCTTTTTGGCAGGATGCAGATGGTCAGATTGCTCTTGCTCCTAGCTATTTTCTCGTTCAAGATTTCTGGCGCGAAGCAGCCATTTTGAGAGTAGGTAACTACTTGTTCATGTCGATTTGAAATGAACACTGATTCAATCTTTCGGATACAGTTATGAAATGCTTCAGCAGCTCAAACAAGGTTGGTCTGTGACGGAATCTGGTTCAGGCAGCATTCATAACAAACCATAATTGTTACTCTGTTTTATCCTCTTTGAAGTTGCTTCTGAAATTTCAAGATAAAAGATGACAATTACATCACATTACTCAGACCGATTTACAACAGTGCAACAATTTCTCATGGCGCTGTGTTCTTTGTATGCGCCAGTGTAACCCACCAGCGACCAGCTAGGAACTGATTCATGGGGAACATCATCGACTCTCACGCATCATCCTTCACCAGAGCCATCCCAGACATCGCCAAGCCACTCGACTTCCTCTCCGGCTCCATCCATCTCTATGTCACACCTCCGTCATTCAGTTTCATTCTTCTTTTTTTTGCTGGCTCGTAGCTTCACGCTCTTCCTCCTCTACCTAGGTAAGGTACACACACATTTCTACACATGTCCTGCTCCAGCGACTCACTTCTACAGCATACATTACACACGATATATCCAGCAAATTTCTCCAGAGGCGACCCTGAAAACACATCTCATTTCGTCAAGTCCAAATACACCATAAGGCAGCCGATGAAATCATGTTTTTTTTTCGAAAAGGGGAAAGCCCCGGCCTCCACGTCGATTGATGAAATCATGTTGATATGAGTATATGACCAATTTCTTTGGAGCAATGCAAAGTCTAGCAATAGACCCGTAATCAGAACCCATACCAATTCCCACAACATCAGAAATCGCCACCAAATCAAAGATACCACAACACATGAGCAGAGCAAGTGATCTGCGGTGCCGAGCTCTCAGGTGACTAGCGCGGTCGCTCCAGCCGATCACCGCTGCTCCCGACCCCGCCGGGCCGCACCGTGGCACCGTCACAGCCTCCTCTAGCCGTCTTCCACCTCCACCTTCCCTCCCGCCGTCGCTGGGAACGTTGCCAGGCAAAGCCCTGGTAGCGTGGCGGCGGATCTTCTCCGCAATCGACGAATTGGCACGGCGGCCTTTTCTACAGCAGTGGTTTTCGGCAGGTGGCGTGGGCAGGTGGTCATAGTAATCTGTGATATTCTACCTTGTGGACAACTGAAGATAAACGGAGAAGACACTTACATAACGACATTGAAGAGAGCTTCTACAGAGTTCAAGCGGCAGTGAGTCAACAGAGGATGCCCCTAGCCGTAGACACATGGTGGGGAGTATGGAAAATCATTGTCGAGGAAGAAATGAGATGGGAGTAGGAGGGTTTATCTGGAGTGGTCTCTGAGGCCAAGGAATCATCATGTTACGGTCAGCATCAGCCAGCAGTACAATGTCATTGGTAGGAAAGAGCTGAGGGGAACCCCTGGCATGAGAGAGTAGTTCAACGTCGTAGCATAAAGGTGACTTGCACCTCACGTTCGAGCACAGGGGCAGTGGTGGTAGGAGAGCAGATCATGCATAGGAGTGGGAACAATCTTATAGAACTTAAAAGTCAGAAGCCCAAGTTCAGTTCTTTTGTGGAAGATGGAAGACTACGATGGAAGTATCAGGGGTAAAAAATACACAATTTTTTCCTTTTTTTTCTTCTAAAGATAAAAAGTAGTCTAACAGTATCAACAATGAGTGACAATTAACCATCAACACCCACTAACAAAATGTTCCTTGTTTTTTAGGTAAAACAAATGCATCTGAAATATTTAAGTAACAAAATACAAACACTAGCGGTGAATATACGCAAGGATGTAATACCTAACACTGCCATGGATGCTGATCTCGCTACGCAATCCTGATTCCTCATAATGACCGGGGATACACTCCATAATCATGAAGAGCGTAATTTGCGTGTCCGTGAAGCCCACACTCCAAAGACGAGGAACCAGGATACAAACAGGATTGCCCAACATCGCATTGATCCGAACTGGATCCGTGGGAACACCTGCAGATACAAAGGATGACGGAAATTACACCATTGGTGTTCACAGAAACAGTGCCAGCGGCAGGATGTGTCGTTGGTTTCTGAGTAAGTGCTCACAGTATAAGTTCAGAACATGCCAGGAAAATAACATGTATACTGGGAATCATAGTTTACTTACAAATCTCAGCGAGATTATTATAGTCAATGAACATAGACCTCCGAGAAGCATATGAAGACAAATTGCAGCAGCTTTCTGGACAGATTTTCAAGAAGAGAGGAAAAGAGTCACACACTTCTGATCAATAGTTGGTCCACAAGAATATTGTTTTACAGTTATAAATGCAGATAACACTATACACATACAGAGAAATGACAAAAAATGAAATTACAATTTACAAACATGATGAGATTACAACCTGATAACATAGTCACAGCTGCATCTAAGTTTTCTGCTTCAGACTAGCATAGCTTATATCTACAAACAGTTGAGTGCCCTACTCACAAACCTTTCAAATAAAGACGAGACACACTAACTTCTGACATATCACTAGCCGTTACTGTACTGACTTATCTTGAGAGAGACGGAAAACATAAATTCCTATGATTAAGTATATGTTGGTGAATTACAGCTATGGACACTGGTAATTTTAAGATGCTCACCACACTAAGAGGATAAAATTGATGGAAAGTACGAGGTTAAGGCGACTGCTATAAGCCCCTAAAAAAAGCATTAGTTCATCTTAGAATGGATGTGCAGCTGAATGTGAATCCCAAATTATTGTGTGTAATTTTGTTGAACTCAAATATAAGGTTTTTCTATCTGTACTTGTGAAATAAAATTAGAAGAAATTTGAATGATCCTGTCCACAAGAGTGGCCTCAAGTTATAACTTTCGAATGCCACAGCATACACAGAAATACGAATGAAGATTTGAGGGATAGATACCTTGCCAACATGTGGAGCAACGAACCATGCAAGAATAACAAAACCAAGGGCAACAGCAACAAAAGCTCCAGTACCACCCAAACTCCGCCTCGCGTAAGCTGCCCTTGCGGCCACGACACTATGCTCCACAGAATTATTACTCGGGCTAACCGGTGGTTCTTCGTTGTACCTCTGGGAAAACACCACATGTGTACTGTGAGGATTGAACCACGACGAAATCTCACAAAGTCGCTGCCTTCGTATGGCCGCAAGGGCAATCGGATCAACAACTGCATCAGCACTATAGCGCAAGTAAGACAGCTCCCCTGTCGACGTCCTCTCCTTCAAAGCTTCATAATCCTTCAAGGAGGCGAGGACCTTGTTGAAATCCTCAGGCCTCACATTCGCAGCGACGTTGCCGCATATCTCACACACGGTGGATCCATGGCTGACAAACCACTTGAGAGCGCAGGCGTAATGCGCGAGAGCGAGCTCGTTCTTGCAAGAGCACCCTAGAGTCACGACATCGTCCTGCCGACGCAACGGGCCTGACTCCACGTCGGTGGCACACACGAATATCTCCCCCTCGGGGCTTATGAACTCGAGGAACGTAGGAGCATCCTTGCAGGTGGAGCCCCTGGCAGCGTCATTGCTCGAGTCCTTTTCATCGGTCCTCACGGCGCACGAGGGGTTCGGAGAAGGTGGCACGATACCTAGGAAACCCAAAGCGGACTCGCCTCTTAGATCAGGCTCCACGCAATGGCACACCCGGCAGAGAGGGAGGCCATAGTCTTTATCTGTGCTGCAGGTTGATACACGGGGGGTGCTCGGTTTCTGATCGTTGTCCAGAGTAGGTGGCTTGATGGCATCAGGCTTTCCTCCGCTGTCCGGTTGCACATCATGCTCCTCGAGGCTCATTTTGAGTCAACTGATGATCGATTGATCTTCAAGAGTATGCCCTTTGTACCTATAAAAAAGGAAACGAAAATTTTGAGTTCAACAACTAAGTAACTGTGCTAGTACTAAAAAAATAGAGTTTGAAGCCACGAAGAGATGGAAGTGAAAGTCGTCTAGTCAAAATTTCAGCATGCTAGCTACCAGGAGAAGTAGAAATACATATGCCAGGCAAAGATTTTTGCAGATACAGGGTGCAAGACAAGGTGCAGAACTCATAACCAGAAGTCCAGAAAACTCAGTAACTAAATCCACCCAAATGATGAATAATCAGCCCAGCTAAGATATAACAGTAGTCGCAAGGGGATGCAATCTAGTGACCTCACCTCGCCAGTGCGCATTTCAATCTTCTCACTTAACAAAGATGCAACTAGATGACTTGATCAGAAAAAAAAAATGAGACCCCCAGGACTAGCCCTTGGCGGCATTGTATTAAGTTTCAGAAGCGCACAGAAGTGCCACGGTGCGTACGCACCCGCGAGTGAGTACCGGGACTCGAACTCGAGCGGGGGGCTTCCCAGGTATCATCACCCTGGTAGCCATCTGGGCTAGGCCTCAGTTGCACTTGATCAGGAATAACTGACTGTTAGCGTATGTATTAGCGTGTATAGTAGTTCTATTTGCTTTTGTACTCTAATTGTATTGTACTCTAACTCTTGGCCTTTGGCCCATTATATAAACACCTGGAACCCCACGTATTACCGTGAGAGGCTTCCCCCAAACCCTAGCAACCTTTCTACATGGTATCGCATTGATCTCTTCCGATCCAAAACCCTAGCCGCCGCCCTAGTCCATCTAGCCGCCGCCGGCCTCACCTTCCGCTGCACCCCACGATGGCCCTCAACTCCACCTCCGGCGCCATCGTGTCCACCACCGCGGGCGCTGTGTCTCCCGCCGGTGCTGCCCGCTCCGTCTCGCCCGTCGTCCTCTCCTTTGACGCTGGGAACTACACCAAGTGGGCGATCTACCTCCGCGCCTCGCTCGGCCGTGCTGGCCTCATCGGCCACATCGACGGCACCACTCAGGCCGCTCCTACCGACGGCGCATGGATGGCGGAGGACTACACCGTGCTCAACCATCCGCACGCGGCCATCGACGAGGACGTCGCCGACATGGTCCTCGCCGACAACCGCACCGCCCGCCGCCTCCGGCTGGCCATCTACGAGCTCTTCTCCGCCAACAAGGCCGGCAAGGCGATCTACCTCGACAACGACTTTCGCCAGCCTGGTCCAGGGCACGTCCTCCATCACCGAGTACCGCCGCCGCCGAAGCAACTCTCCGACGCCCTCGCCGACAACGACTCCCCGCTCTCGGCCCGCGCGCTCGTCCTCAACACTCGCGCGGCCTCGGGCCTCGGTTCTCCTCCGCGGCTACCGTGATCTCCATGACGGACCCGCTGCCCACTTTCATCCGTGTTCGGAGCATGCTCCTCATGGAGGAGATGCAACAAGCCAACGCGGCCGCTAACGCCGCCTCCACCGCCCTCGTCGCCCGGGCCATGCGACCGGCGCCTTCTACACCACCGTGCACGGCACCGCCCGTCAAGGCGGGTCGTCCAACTCCGGCCGGTCTCGCAAAGGCAAGAAGAAGACCGCCACCACCCGAGCCGTCACGCCCAACCGCGCGCCCACCCCTCGCGCCTACGGGCCCCCGGTTCTCGCATCTCCCCCGGCGCCGGACAGCGGCGCGCCCTCCCACGGCGCCGGCATCCCCGGCCCCCGTCCTCGGGCCTACACCACCATCAACGCGCCCATGTTCCGCTCCGCGCCCTCGACCTCGACATCGCCATCGCCCGCCTCGGGACAATGCCGGCCTCATTGCTGCCCTCAACTCGCCGTACCGCGCAGGGTGGCCGGGTCATGGACTCGGCGCCACGTCTCACATGACGAACGACGAGGGTAACATCCAGTTCTCCGCCCCTCTATCCTCTCCACACTTTGTTACTGTTGGGAACGGTACCTCTGTGCCAATCTCCTCCTATGGCTCTACCTCTTTTCGCTCTCCTTCTGGTCATGTGTTTAAACTCAACCATGTTCTCCTTGTCCCACGTTTAATTCGCAACCTCCTATCTATTCGCAAATTTACTCGTGACAATTCATGTTCTGTTGAGTTTGACTCTCTTGGTTTTTCTGTGAAGGACCGAAGACTCGTCGTGTGATCCTTCGCCGCAATAGTGAAGGGGATCTCTACACGTTTCCTCGGCACCCCTCGTCGAGCACCACCCACCACCGCCATGCTCGGTCTCCACCAACGCCGATCTCCGGCACCAAAGACTTGGTCACCCCGGTCGCGATGCTATGTCGGCGCTCCGCAGTCTTTCTTTTATCAAGTGTAATAAACCGCGGCGGCCTCATGTCCGTCATGCTTGTCGGCCTCGGCAAACATGTGCGCCTTCCGTTTAGCTCGTCTACTTCGCGTCTAGTACCAAGTTTGAGTTGATACATTGTGATTTGTGGACATCACCAATTATTAGTAATTCTGGTTTTCGATATTACCTTGTTATTATCGATGATTATTCTCACTTTTACTCGGTCTTTTCCGCTACGCCAAAAATCTAGCGTCTCCAGAGACTCTTGCTAAATTTTTCGCCTATGTACGCACTCAGCTTGGTACCACCATCCGTTCCATGCAAACGGACAACGGCACCGAGTTCCCGAACTCGTCGTTGATGATCTTCTTGCACAACACGGCACCACTCTCCGTATGTCGTGTCCTTACACTTCTCAACAAAATGGCAAGGCCGAGCGTGCCATTCGTACCATCAACGATACAATGCGCACAATCATGTTTCATGCTCACATGCCCGAGAGTTTTTGGCCGAAGCTCTTGCGGCCGCGACCTTTCTCCTTAATCGCCGTCCTTGCACGGCCATTGGGTCACTGATTCCGTACACACGTCTCTATGGTCGTTCTCCCAAATATGACTCGTTGCGTGTCTTCGGATGTCTATGCTATCCCAATGTTGCATCTACGGCTGCACACAAACCTCGCCCCCGCTCGGTCCCGTGCGTGTTTCTTGGCTATCCGTCTCCAACACCGTGGCTACCGCTGCTTTGATCCATCCTCCGGAAAATAATAATCTCTCGACATGTTGTTTTCGACGAAGGTGTATTTCCGTTTCAGCTTGCAGCCGACCACTTCGGGCGTGCTCTACGCCACGCCCACGCCACGGCGGCTGGACTTCCTCTTCACCGACATACGGCAGCCCGCTCCGCCCGTGCCACCCCGCACCCCCGCTCGCTCGGCCGATTCTCCATCCACGGCAGCGGGATCGCCTATCGCTGCCTCGCGCGCAGCCCCGGCAGCCTGCCCCGGCCTCTTCGTCACGCCACGGCGGGACACGGTGCTCCCGCACTCGTCTCGCCTCGCTCGCGAGCCGCCGCCCGGCCCGAGCCTTCGCACCCAAGACGACACGCTCCGGCCGTGTTCCTCGTCCCGTCCGGCCGCCTGAATCTTTCCGTTGTGGACTCCGTGGCCCCGCCCGTGCCCACGACATTCCGACAAGCAATGCAAGATCCTCTCTCGGCGTCAAGCAATGGCCGACGAACACCAAGCTCTTCCGGACAACAAAACTTGGTCTCTCGTTCCGCGTCCACCTCGGTGCAAATGTGGTCTCCGGGAAGTGGATTTTTCGTCATAAGTTTCACTCGATGGCACCTTGGCTCGCTATAAGGCTCGTTGGGTTCTGCGTGGGTTCTCCCAACGCCCCGGTTTGGACTACGATGAGACTTTCAGATCCGGTTGTTAAACCAGCCACGATCCGTCCGGTCCTCCGGATTGCCGTTTCCGACTCATGGCCGATTCGCCAGCTTGATGTGAAGAACGCTTTTCTCAATGGTTACCCGGATGAGGTTGTCTACCGTCGGCCAGCCACCGGCTTTGTTGATCCTCGCTCATCCCGATCATGTTCGCCGTCTGCACAAGTCCCTCTACGGTTTGAAGCAAGCTCCTCGTGCTCGGTACCAACGATTTGCTCGCTTATCTCTCCACCATTGGATTTGTTGCTTCCGTGACGGATACATCACCGTTTGTTCTTCTGGCTCGATGTCGACACAGCCCTATCTCCTGCTCGTATGTTGACGACATCATAGTCACCGCTTCATCATCCGCGTTTCTGCAAGCATCTTCTAGACAGATTACACATGTGAGTTCGCTATGACCGATCTCGGCGACCTACACTTCTTCCCGGGAATTGCCGTTCGTCGCTCTTCTCATCGGGCTGTTTCTGTCTCGCCGCCGATACGCCGTTGATCTCCTTCAACGGGCCGGCATGTCCGACCGTCATCCCCGTACCACACCGATCGATACTCGGGCCAAGCTCTCTCGACATTGAAGGTGAACTCGTCACCGATGCTACGGACTACCGGAGTCTTGCGGGTGCTCTCCCAGTACCTTACTCCGACGCGTCCGGACCTTTCATACGCAGCATGCGCAGATATGTCTTCATATGCATGCTCCTAGATAGCCACACCTTGCTCTTGTGAAACATGTTCTTCGCTATGTTCGTGGAACTTTGGATCTTGGCCTTCATCCGTCCGCGTCCTCTTCTACAGCTCTTACCGCCTACTCCGATGCTCGACCGGGCTGGGTGTCCCGACACACGCCGCTCCACATCGGGATACCGCGTATACTATGGTGATAGCCTGATCTCTTGGTCATCCAAGAGGCGAGACCACCGTTTCTCGCTCTAGTGCGAAGCCGAGTACCGAGCCGTGACACATGTGGTTGCTCGAGTGTTGTTGGCTCCGCCGGCTCTTGCAGGAGCTTCATCGACCTCTCGCTCCGCGATCGTTGTTTTCTCGTGGACAACGTCTCCGCTATCTACATGTCCTCTAATCCGGTGCAACACCGCCGCACCAAACACATTGAGATTGACATTCACTTCGTTCGCGAGAAGGTGTCCCTTGGGGAAGTTCGTGTTCTACATGTTCCCTCCGCGCTTCGGTTTGCCGATGTGATGACAAAGGGGTTGCCGACTCAGCTTGTTTCTTGACTTTCGGTCCGCGTCTCGCGTTCGAGAACCTCCCGCCGTGATCTGCGGGGGTGTTAGCGTATGTATTAGCGTGTATAGTAGTTCTATTTGCTTTTGTACTCTAATTGTATTGTACTCTAACTCTTGGCCTTTGGCCCATTATATAAACACCTGGAACCCCACGTATTACCGTGAGAGGCTTCCCCCAAACCCTAGCAACCTTTCTACACTGACTAATCCGATGCCCCCAAAAAACAATCGGCTAATCCACCCAAATGATGAATAAATCAGTCCGGCTAAGATGAAAGCACGAAACTAGTAATAATGATGGGATGCATTCCAGTGCACCCACCTCACCGGCGTGTATTGCAACTAGAGGAGCAACCTCAGTCAGTTGAGTCAACAAGAACGCAATCGGCACACTTAGACATGTGTCGAAATAAAAGTGTAGTGGAATGACGGGATCTGCGGTTGGTAAGCAAGAAGGGGTGAATACTACACTAGTGGTCAATACAGAAAGACTGTAGACGGATAAATCTGGTGGAGGGGAACGGCGGTGGTACCTGGCCTGGCCTGGGTGAGGAAACTGCTCAGAGAAGGCTCCCAAGAATGACGCCTGCGACACGGGAGAGAGGAGGAGGAGAGGAATCCGGTGAGATAACCAGCAGGCGGCAGGGGAAGTAAGCAAGGGAGGAAAGATGGATCCTTTACCTTGACTAGGCAGGCTCGGACATGAGCAGCAAATCCTGGAGCAGCCGCAGGCTTGGATGGATGACGGAGGAGCCGGGCGACGGACGGCGAGGAGGCGGATCAAGGGCAAGAAGCGAAGCAAAGAATCTCGAGCCGGAGCCGAATCGCCCTAGTCGGATTTTCTTTTGTTCTTCCCCTTTTCCTCTTGTGACGTTGTTTAATTCGTGGTGACGAGAGGAAGAAGAAGTGGAGAGTAGCATCAGTCAGATCAGTCAATCGCCGCTTGCTCGCTGTTCGGTGGGGCCACTAGGGTCTGGTGGGGCCCTTCCAGCTACTCCAGTACAATTCTTGTTCCTCGCATAGTAGTCCCATTGCATGGCTGGCAGATTGCACCGGATGTACCACAAAGTCATAAGCACGTTTATATAAGGCTGGTCATAGTGGGTAGTATCCTATAGTAGTATCATGTATATGATACTTTTGTATGATACTAGATCCATAATGCATAGTATCATAGACTAGTATAATAGTTTTGCTATATTAATTGATTTGTAGAATCCCAATACAAATTTGTGTATAAGATTTATTTGATACTAACTTTTCTCGTGATGTGCGCTATGATACAGTATCTACCTATGATACTCTAATCTTCTCTCTCATCCATAATTACCTACCACATCAGCATTTTTGGTGGGGCTAGGATGCATGATACTAAGTTACTAGCACTATGGCTAGCCTAAATCTAGAATGAACAGATTCGGAATTTAATTTGGCTCTTGGGTGCGTATGCTTTCTCTACCAAGAAAATATATTTCGAAGTATCGAAATATTTTAACAAAAAAATTTACATGTACATCTCCACAATACTCCCTCCGTTCTAAAATAGTCTACATTCTAGTCCCAAAATTTGTTCTGGAATACTCTACATTCTAGCTTTTAGTCAACAACAACACTGAAAACGAGGTGATTTTACTCTCTTTATTGGATGTTGTTATTTTCAGTGTAGCTTGGATTGGTTGTTCAAATATCTAAGTAGTACTAATAAATGTACTACTCCCTCCGATCCATATTAGTGGGCACTACTTTGTCTAGATTCATACGTATCTAGTTAAGTATTTAGACTAGATGCATGTGTATCTAGACAAAGTTGTGCCCACTAATATGGGTCGGAGGGAGTACTAATTTGTCTCATTTTTTCTAGAATGTAGAATAAATCAGAACGGAGGGAGTATATATAGAGCGCTACTATAAGTACGACATGTTTCGTCCGATACCTGTACAAAGCTAGGAGGCAGCGAGCTTCCCACCCGCGAGGCAACGGAAGCAAAGAATTGACTGGGTTTGTGTTTGGGCCGGGGCTAGGAACTTGGGAAAAGATCCGGTAATCATTTATTTTTACAAAAGCAGCTATGTCTTATGCCCATCGCTCGGCCTTGAGCTATTCTGCCATTGCTACACATGTGTAAGGTGATCTCCATGAGAGGAGCGACTTGCAAAAGGCACAAAGGGCACGGGGCAGAGGATTAATTAACCACCTCACCTTGTAGATGAGTTATTAGCATAAAATCACCACTTTATAGCTAAATTTATCATTTTGTACGATTATATATTTTTGAGATAAAAATCAACCGGAAATTTGGGATGCGATGGATGGGGCTAAGGGCGATGAGGAGGTTGTGGAACTGCGCATGGCCGCATGGAGCGCGAGCGGAAGCAGAGGGGTCTTAGCGGCCAGGTCAACGGAAAAGCCACCAACCATGAGAAAGGAAGGCATACACACCAACAGAAAGGGCACACACCGAACGGGCAGCACCGCCCAAGGGAGGAGCGCCATTGTTTCCCATGCAGGCCCACAAACAGATAGGCGAAACGGCAGAGGCCATCCAGGCCCACAAGTCAGCGATGCACGCACCGTCCAATCCCTGAGAAGGCATGGATTGCAACAACATTATATCTTGTATCTAATGTGTAACCGTTAGCCTATGGTTGCATCCATAACCATAGGCTCCCGCGGATCAACCAGAAATTTTTAGGTAAGTTTTTTGCATAAAGCACTAATCATCCATTGAAAGATATATTTTTTTCCTACTTGTCTACCCAATTTAAATATAAAATATCCATGCAATAGAACCGTTGCCTCCGCCCACGCCCCGCTCTAGACTAGGCGACCTACCGCACCCCACTCTAAATTCCAGCTATGTCGGGCCGCGAGCAGGAAGGAGTGCAAACGTCGCCTCTAGGCCACCCCCGCTACACAGGGATGCTGTGGGGGCGGCGGGCGGAGCTAAAACCCGCATCGCGCTAGGTGGGCCATGCACAGGAGGTTTAACCCGTCGTCTATCCCTGGTCCGCGAGCCGGTGCCCCAACTGCGGGCTACCCGTGGCCGCGCTGCTCTGCTCGTCCCGAAGGTGCAGGTGAATGAGGAAGAGGATGAGGTGTGATACGTCTCAAACGTATCTATAATTTCTTATGTTCCATGCTACTTTTATGATGATACTCACATGTTTTATACACATTTTATGTCATTATTATGCATTTTCCGGCACTAACCTATTGACGAGATGCCGAAGAGCCACTTGTCGTTTTCTGCTGTTTTTGGTTTCGTAAATCCTACAAAGGAAATATTCTCGGAATTGGACGAAATCAACGCCCAGGGTCTTATTTTTCCACAAAGCTTCCAGAAGACCGAAAGGATTACGAAGTGGGGCGACGAGGCGACGCCACGCCAGGGCCGCGCGGCCAGGCTTGGGCCCGCGTCGCCCTGTTGTGTGGGGCCCTCGTGTCGCCCCTAAACCTGCTCTTCCGCCTACTTAAAGCCTTTGTCGCGAAAAGCCCAGTACCGAGAGCCACGATACGGAAAACCTTCCAGAGACGCCACCGCCGCCAATCCCATCTCGGGGGATTCAGGAGATCGCCTCCGGCACCCTGCCGGAGAGGGAAATCATCTCCCGGAGGGCTCTTCATCGCCATGATCGCCTCCGGATCGATGTGTGAGTAGTTCACCCCCGGACTATGGGTCCATAGCAAGTAGCTAGATGGTTGTCTTCTCCTCATTGTGCTATCATGTTAGATCTTGTGAGCTGCCTATCATGATCAAGATCATCTATTTGTAATGCTACATGTTGTGTTTGTTGGGACCCGATGAATATTGAATACTATGTCAAGTTGATTATCAATCTATCATATATGTTGTTTATGTTCTTGCATGCTCTCCGTTGCTAGTAGAGGCTCCGGCCAAGTTGATACTCGTGACTCCAAGAGGGAGTATTTATGCTCGATAGTGGGTTCATGCCTCCATTGAATCCGGGACAATGATGAGAAAGTTCTAAGGTTGTGGATGTGTTGTTGCCACTAGGGATAAAACATCGATGCTTTGTCTAAGGATATTTGTGTTGATTACATTACGCACCATACTTAATGCAATTGTCCGTTGTTTGCAACTTAATACTCGAAGGGGTTCGGATGATAACCCGAAGGTGGACTTTTTAGGCATAGATGCATGTCGGATAGCGGTCTATGTACTTTGTCGTAATGCCCTGATTAAATCTCATAGTACTCATCATGATATATGTATGTGCATTGTTATGCCTTCTTTATTTGTCAATTGCGCAACTGTAATTTGTTCACCCAACATGCCATTTATCTTATGGGAGAGACACCACTAGTGAACTGTGGACCCCGGTCCATTCTTTACATCTGAAATACAATCTACTGCAATTGTTCTTTACTGTTCTTCGCAAACAAACATCATCTTTTACACTATACATCTAATCCTTTGTTTACAGCAAGCCGGTGAGATTGACAACCTCACTGTTACGTTGGGGCAAAGTACTTTGATTATGTTGTGCAGGTTCCACGTTGGCGCCGGAATCCCTGGTGTTGCGCCGCACTACACTCCGTCACCAACGACCTTCACGTGATCCTTGACTCCTACTGGTTCGATAACCTTGGTTTCTTACTGAGGGAAAACTTGCTGTTGTACGCATCACACCTTCCTCTTGGGGTTCCCAACGGACGTGTGTCTTGCACGCCATCAAGCAACTTTTTCTGGCGCCGTTGCCGGGGAGATCAAGACACGCTGCAAGGGGAGTCTCCCACATCCAATCTCTTTACTTTGTTTTTGTCTTGCTTTGTTTTACTTTATTTGCTGCTTTGTTTGCTCTCATATAAAAAATACAAAAAAATTAGTTGCTAGATTTACTTTATTTACTGTCTTGTTCTCCATATTAAAAACACAAAAAAAAATAGTTACTTGCATTTACTTTATTTACCTTTTGTTTATTTCATCATGTTTCCCCCTAAATACACTCTAAAAGATATACCGGTAGGACAAGGGCCTATCATTGGGAGAGATAATATAGAAGATTTTTTCACTCATGTTAGTACAGCTGAAGATTTTGAAGATAGACACTTGGTAGAACTTGCTCCTACTTATGAAATTGATGTTGCTTCTTTAGTACACATGTTGGAAACTAAATTTGTTAATCTCAATCCTATAATTCAACATATGTTTCTTACACTCTGTGATATGGAGGAAGGAGAAAAGAAAGATTTTGTCTTAGAAACCCTTTTTAAAGAATTTGGTGGTGTAGCAAGAGAGGCTAGAAAAGTCTTTATTAAATATAACATGCTTGGCTCTTATACCAACTTTGCTAGTACCCTTGAAAAAATGGAAAAAGATAGATTAAAGTACACTAATAAAGTTAATTGTGAAGGGGAGATTAAGACATCAATACCTTGCAAGTTCCTAGGAATGCATGGAGCTCTAGAAAATAACTATGGTTGGCTTGTTCCTGAAAATTTGTTTGATGAGAATAGCAAGCCTAAGAGTAATGAAAAAGGAGCCTCTAAAACTTACATAGATAAGATACAATGCATAGTTGAGAAAACTCCAAACCCCTCTGTTGATGCTTCATCTCTCGATAATATTTGATTCACACTTTCTGCGCCTAGCTGAAAGGCGTTAAAGAAAAACGCTTATGGGAGACAACCCATTATTTTACTTCTGCACTTTTATTTTATATTTGAGTCTTGGAAGTTGTTACTACTGTAGCAACCTCTCCTTATCTTTATTTTATTGCATTGTTGTGCCAAGTAAAGTATTTGATAGTAAGGTCAATAATAGATTTGGATTACTGCGCAGGAACAGATTTCTTGCTGTCACGAAATTGAGCCGCCTCTGCTGTAGAAAATTTAGAAAAATCTGCTGCAACTTTCATTCAATTTTACTTTCATTCAATTTGGGCATTTTCATCTGAGCAAGTTAAGTGCCCCTGAAAAATTCGTCTTTACGGACTGTTCTGTTTTGACAGATTCTGCCTTTTATTTCGCACTGCCTGTTTTGCTATGTTTGATGGATTTCTTTGTTCCATTAACTTTCAGTAGCTTTGTGCAATGTCCGAAGTGTTAAGAATGATTATGTCACCTCCGAATATATCAATTTTCAATTATGCACTAACCCTCTAATGAGATTGTTTTGAGTTTGGTGTGGAGGAAGTTTTCAAGGGTCAAGAGAGGAGGATGATACAATATGATCAAGAAGAGTGAAAAGTCTAAGCTTGGGGATGCCCCCGTGGTTCATCCCTGCATATTTTAAGAAGACTCAAGCATCTAAGCTTGGGGATGCCCAAGGCATCCCTTCTTCATCGACAACTTATCAGGTCACCTCTAGTGAAACTATATTTTTATTCCGTCACATATGTGCTTTACTTAGAGCGTCTGTTTGTTTTTATTTTTGTTTTTGTTTGAATAAAATCGGATCCTAGCATTCTTTGTTTGGGAGAGAGACACGCTCCGCTGTTTCGTATGAACACATATGTTCTTAGCTTTATTCTTAATGTTCATGGCGAAGGTTGAACCGCTTCGTTCATTGTTATATGGTTGGAAACAGAAAATGCTCGCATGTGGTAAATGGTATAATGTCTTGAATAATTTGATACTTGGCAATTGTTGTGCTCATATAGATCGTGTTTAAGCTCTTGCATCATGTACTTTGCACCCATTAATGAAGAACTACATAGAGCTTGTTAAAATCTGGTTTGCATGATTAGTTTCTCTAGAGTCTAGATATTTTCTGGTTAAGGTGTTTGAACAACAAAGAGACGATGTAAGGTCTTATAATGCTTGCAATATGTTCATATGTAAGCTTTGCTGTACCGTTTTATACTTGAGTTTGCTTCAAACAACCTTGCTAGCCTAGCCTTGTATTGAGAGGAATCCTTCTCGTGCATCCAAATCCTTGAGCCAAAAACTATGCCATTTGTGTCCACCATATCTACCTACTACATGGTATTTCTCTGCCATTCCAAAGTACATTAATTGAGTACTACCTTTAAAAATTCTATCCTTTGTCTTTGCAATATATAGCTCATGGGAAAATAGCCTTAAAAACTATTGTGGTGAAGAATATGTAGTTATGTATCTTATTTCTTAATAAGTTGCTTGTTGAGCGGTAACCATGTTTCTGGGGACGCCATCAACTATTACACCTTTGTTGAATATCATGTGAGTTGCTATGCATGTTCGTCTTGTCTGAAGTAAGGGCGGTTTTCATGATCAAATGGTTTGAGTATGCATATTGTTAGAGAAGAATATTGGGTCGCTAACTAAAACCATGAATCATGGTGGAAGTTTCAGTTTGGACATCAATCCTCAATCTCTTATGAGAATATTATCTCGTTGTTGAATGCTTATGCATTAAAGAGGAGTCCATTATCTCGTTGTCTATGTTGTCCCCGTATGGATGTCTAAGTTGAGAATAATCAAAAGCGAGAAATCCAATACGAGCTTTCTCCTTAGACCTTTGTACAGGCGGCATAGAGGTACCCCTTTGTGACACTTGGTTGAAACATATGCTATGCAATGATAATCCAAGCTAATTAGGACAAGGTGCAAGCACTATTGGTAATCTATGCATGAGGCTTGCAACTTATAGGATGTCTTATACATAACACATATGATTTATTACTACCGTTGACAAAATTGTTTCTTGTTTTCAAAATGAGAAGCTCTAGCACAAATATAGTAATCCATGCTTCCCTCTGCGAAGGGCCAATCTTCTACTTTATTGTTGAGTCAGTTTACCTATTCTTTCTATCTTAGAAGCAAACACTTGTATCAACTGTGTACATTGATTCTTACATGTTTACCTATTGCACTTGTTATATTACTTTGTGTTGACAATTATCCATGAGATAAATATGTTGAAGTTGAAAGCAACTGCTGAAACTTATATCTTCCTTTGTGTTGCTTCAAAGCTTTCTACTAAGAATTTATTGCTTTATGAGTAACTCTTATGCAAATCTTATTGATGCTTGTCTTGAAAGTATTATTCATGAAAAGTCTTTGCTATATGATTCAGTTGTTTACTCATTGTCTTCACCATTGCTTCGAATCGCTGCATTCATCTCATATGCTTTACAATAGTATTGATCAAGATTATGATAGCATGTCATTTCAGAAATTATCCTTGTTATCGTTTACCTACTCGAGGGCGAGTAGGAACTAAGCTTGGGGATGCTTGATACGTCTCAAACGTATATATAATTTCTTATGTTCCATGCTACTTTTATGATGATACTCACATGTTTTATACACATTTTATGTCATTATTATGCATTTTCCGGCACTAACCTATTGACAAGATGCCGAAGAGCCAGTTGCTGTTTTCTGCTGTTTTTTGTTTCAGAAATCCTACAAAGGAAATATTCTCGGAATTGGACGAAATCAACGCCCAGGGTCTTATTTTCCACGAAGCTACCAGAAGACCGAAAGGATTACGAAGTGGGGCGACGAGGCGACGCCACGCCAGGGCCGCGCGGCCAGGCTTGGGCCCGCGCCGCCCTGTTGTGTGGGGCTCTCGTGTCGCCCCTAAACCTTCCCTTCCGCCTACTTAAAGCCTTCGTCACGAAAACCCCAGTACCGAGAGCCACGATACGGAAAACCTTCCAGAGACGCTGCCGCCAATCCCATCTCGGGGGATTCAGGAGATCGCCTCCGGCACCCTGCCGGAGAGGGGAATCATCTCCCGGAGGGGCTCTTCATCGCCATGATCGCCTCCGGATCGATGTGTGAGTAGTTCACCCCTGGACTATGGGTCCATAGCAGTAGCTAGATGGTTGTCTTCTCCTCATTGTGCTATCATGTTAGATCTTGTGAGCTGCCTATCATGATCAAGATCATCTATTTGTAATGCTACATGTTGTGTTTGTTGGGACCCGATGAATATTGAATACTATGTCAAGTTGATTATCAAACTATCATATATGTTGTTTATGTTCTTGCATGCTCCCCGTTGCTAGTAGAGGCTCTGGCCAAGTTGATACTTGTGACTACAAGAGGGAGTATTTATGCTCGATAGTGGGTTCATGCCTCCATTGAATCTGGGACGAGTGACGGAAAGTTCTAAGGTTGTGGATGTGCTTGTTGCCACTAGGGATAAAACATCGATGCTTTGTCTAAGGATATTTGTGTTGATTACATTACGCACCATACTTAATGCAATTGTCTGTTGTTTGCAACTTAATACTGGAAGGGGTTCGGATGATAACTTAAAGGTGGACTTTTTAGGCATAGATGCATGCTGGATAGCGGTCTATGTACTTTGCCGTAATGCCCTGATTAAATCTCATAGTACTCATCATGATATATGTATGTGCATTGTTATGCCTTCTTTATTTGTCAATTGCGCAACTGTAATTTGTTCACCCAACATGCCATTTATCTTATGGGAGAGACACCACTAGTGAACTGTGGACCCTGGTCCATTCTTTACATCTGAAATACAATCTACTGCAATTGTTCTTTACTGTTCTTCGCAAACAAACATCATCTTCCATACTATACATCTAATCCTTTGTTTACGAGCAAGCCGGTGAGATTGACAACCTCACCGTTACGTTGGGGCAAAGTACTTTGATTGTGTTGTGCAGGTTCCACGTTGGCGCCGGAATCCCTGGTGTTGCGCCATACTACACTCCGTCACCAACGACCTTCACGTGATCCTTGACTCCTACTGGTTCGATAACCTTGGTTTCTTACTGAGGGAAAACTTGCTGCTGTACGCATCACACCTTCCTCTTGGGGTTCCCAACGGACGTGTGTCTTGCGCGCCATCAAGGTGACGGCGCTCCTCCGCCAACAGCGCCTCGCTGCAAGCAGCGACGATCCCGAAGACATGCCAGGGGTACAACGCCGCCTTCATGTCGTCATTGAACGACCACAAGGCCTGGGAGGGGAACATCGAGGACGTGATCACCATGTCGATCTGCGAGAGCAGCAGGCCACTCGTCGACCTGGCGCGCGACGACAACGAAGCTGATCCCAGCGGTGCGGTGAAAGACGGGCCCACCGACTAGGACTACAACTTCTTCCAGGGCTACGAGCGCTCCGGCCTCCGTAGACGCCATTAGTTTATTTTATGTTTAAATTTGCTCGAATTTCATTCAAAACGTTGTAATATATACCAATTTGAATGAATTAGAGTGTTTTTGGTAAAATTTAAATTTCTTAAAGTCTTATTAGGGTGACGCGACTGGAAACAGGCGCGCCCCAAAAGCAGGAACACGCGGCGGTGTTCCCCAAGCGCTCGATCCGACGCTATTTCTGTACGGGTTTTGGGAGAGGCTGCTAGAAATGCTCTAAATTAGCATTTTAAAGTGGTGATTTTATGTTATATATACTCTTTGTATATTGGAGAAACTGGGCACTAGGTCATGGTTTGGCCTCGGCTCGGACTTAGGCACATCGCACTGGGCTGGGGATTAATTAGCGTGGTGGGTCTAAAGGAAAGTTAGCAGTATGGAGAGCATCGTACAGAGTTCGTACGTCAATCGTCGTGTGTGGAGCAATTCCGATATATGTACGTGCGCCAAGTTTCGAGAAAAATCGATATTTTATTGTGGTCCATATAAAAAAGAGAAAATTTATGTTGTGACAAGCCTTATTTTAAGCACCGAATTTTATTCTTTTTACACACGTCACAAGATAAGTCGAATTTTCATGAAACAACTTTGTGGATGTGTAGCACGTGAAGATGTACGTGTGAATTTTTTGTTTCAAATTTTTTGATGTTTCAAAATGTATCTAAAATGCGTTTCAAAATAAAGGGATCCCATGTGCCAAAACACCACCTCCGAACAGATTGCTTATATCAGTAGCAACAACAGAAGCTAGATAGGACAGGACAACAAAATTTTCGGATCAGCAATAGTAATGGATCAACAAACTAAGGCTTGTAAAGGGCCTTTTTGGATGACCCTGCCTCTACGGCTTTCGAAATGGCCTCCCTTGCACCTTTGGTTCACTCAAGGTTTCCTGGGTACTCGGCGAGGGCCTTGTGCTTGTGTTGTGTCCTATAACAAGGCGATCGTTTAATTGACTTGGACCTGCCATCGTTAGGCTTACTAGATGACCCGTTGCGCTATCGCGCAATGACGGAGGCTAACCATAGGGTTTCGCTTATTTTAGTACCGAAGGTTGGAGCAGAGATCTTCCATCGAGTACAATAGTATCCGACGTGCGTGTTATCGCATTGCTCGACGACCCTTGTACTTTCATGTGGGGAATGCTCTCGATATCTCTTCCACTTTCCTTTGCGTAATCCACTTGCTATCACGGGAATATTATGGTTAAGTGGCTGCGATTTCTTATTTCATCACTTGCACATTTGTCTTTCATCGCAATGTTTAAGTGTACCTATGCACGGCGTTTTAATAACTTTCAAATAATACCCGTTGCGCTATCGCGCAAATGGCGGAGGCTAACCATAGGGTTTGGCTTATTTTTTGTACCGAGGGTTGGAGCAGAGCTCTTGCATCGAGTACAAGTATCCGACGGGGCGTGTTACCGCGTTGCTCATCGTAACCGTTGGTTTATTTCAATACTGGAGGCTTGGGAGCGTGTAGCTCTTTCGATGGCCGTCCCATGGTGATCTATAGTAGTATTCAGCGTGTTTCGTTGGAGGAAACGCCCTCGACGGCCCTTGTACTCTCATTTGGGTAATGCTCTCGGTGTCTCTTCCACTTTCCTTTGGGCAATGCAGTTGCCATCATCGGAAAGTGGCTGCGATTTCTTATTTCGTTACTTGCACATTTGTCTCTCATCGCAATGTTTAAGTGTACCTATGCACGGCGTTTTAATAAGTTTGAAATAATTTCTAGAAAGACGCCGCTTTAACAAGTTGCCCAACTAATAAGTTGCCCACGTACTCTCGGAAAAAAAATTCGCTTACGCGCACGCAGATTTGGTGTCACTATTCACTCCCTCTAGATAGATAACGGTTCCGAGTTCCTTAACAAGACTCGTTGATAATCTCCTCACCACCCACGGCACCGCCCTGCGACTATTATGCCCATGCACTTCCCAGCAGAACGGTAAAGCCGAGCGTGCCATTCGTACCATTAATGATACTATGCACACCATTATGTTCCAGGCTCACATTCCAGCTCCTCTCTGGGCCGACGCTCGCGCTACTGCCACATACCCGCTTAATCGTTGTCCTAGTACAACCATAAAGTCCCAGGTTCCGTACACATGCCTCCACGGTCGTCCTCCCTCATACATTGATCTTCGTGTCTTCGGTTGTCTTTGTTATCCTAAAATCGCGTCCACCGCTCCACATAAGCTTAGTGCTCGTTCCATGGCATGTGTCTTTCTTGGGTATCCCTCTAACCATCAGAGTTACCGCTGCTTTAACCCCGTCACCTGGAAGAATACTCGTCTCGCGACATGCTGTCTTCGATGAGAAGGTTTTTCCTGTTCAGCATGCAGCTTCGTCATCCGCGCTTGCGCCTCCTGCGCCGCGCGGACTCGACGACCTCTTCGGCACGCCGCCCGTGCCGCCAACGCAAGCTCTTGCACCGGCCCCGCGTACCCTAGCGCCAGCCCAAGTGCGCCCGCCCCGGCCTCGAGCGCCCCCGCCTCGACACCGCCTCGCCCAGCCGGGTCCTCTACCACGGCAGAGAATTCGGCGTTTTCTCTGCCGCGGCAGGCTGCCACGGCAGGAATTCCGGCAGTTTGTCTGCCGCGGCAGGCTGCCACAACAGGAACTCCTGTCGCACCTCGCGCTCGGCCCGCCGCCGCATGCCCTGCCCCTGCCAGAGCAATTTTGAACTGGTAGTAGTTACACCGGATCGGTTCAACTGACCAACCAACACATAATTGGAATGTAACGTACGGTGAGACTCACACTCACAGGGCACCAAAATGTTGTGAAGGCCATGAAAGATCTCTTACAATATTATATGCATGGTGTGGATTAATGAGCTTGAGTGGTTACTGGGATGACATGCATATGATAATCACTTTACCTTACGGGTTATAGTTTCGATGGCGAAAAAACCACGGAAGTGTATCTCATACCTCTTCAGGACACTGAAAACTACTATATATTCCCCTTAATTGTGCACCCTAGAGGTGCTAATTAAGTTCTAACAACAAATTGGAGCAGCAGCCACCTGCAGTCCAAAATGTAAGGCCAAGACAGCATGATTTATCACAATTACCACGGAAGACAAAATAAGCAATATCACGATTGCGAAGGAGAAACAGACGGAAAGTGTATCAACAAAAATTCTTCCTGGGCAACAGTTCGTGTCATGCATAGGAGTAGTTAAAGAGCATATAAAGCTAAGCCCGTATTCTCAACATAGGGTCTGGATGAAGGATTGTCTTACATGCCTCCCAATCAGCCAGAGGATGTGCTGCACTTACACAAAATAACTTTTACATAGCCCTATCTACGTAGCTACCACAGCAGGTCAATGCCGCAACATAGAAGACACATCCAGCGGAAGCATATAGGCAAATAATAAGGGCATCACATTAGCTTGATGCTGTCAAGGCGGTGAGCCCATCTCGCTAGCTTGATGATGTATGGAAGTCGCACCAAGTACCAGTGGACGCCGAGGTAGTGAGCATTACTAACATATACTGATGAGCTCTCACCTAGCCCCTGCAGCCGAGCCCGTCATGAAGATATGGCTGTACAGAACATGACTTGGTAAACAGAGAAAAGAACAAAGAACAAAGAACCATTATAGTGTACTGGTACTCGGAAGCAAAAGAGTCCCGTGAAAAAAAGGAACAACATAGAAACAGAATTATTTCAAGATAGCAGTATCAAAGATCATAAAAGTGTATACACAAAGTAAGTAGGTTCTACCTTATACACATACAGCATTTGCAGATACATCAGACCAACTTCTGGTTTGGTTTGTTGCCCGTTCCACATGAGCTAGCAGCGAGTGTCGGTCCTAAGACATAAGAATGAGTGCACGATAAGGAATTTTTTCAACCTACGCGACACATCGGGAAGAACCAAATAAGCCAAGAAAGTTCAATAAGAGAAATAGAAGTGTTCACCCTAACTTTGGCCTAGCTTCATATATTCTCTTCCTTATCAAGTATGGCAAACTCATGCCTACATTTTCACAATAGTAACATAAGAAAGCAGACACAACCTTGACTCTTTTTATGATTATCATCATTTGCTTGAAACAGCTTTAACATCTAATATTGACTCAATATCTCCGAAAGAACTCGCGTCCCTACCTCGTGCTTTCGGTGGACCATTCTTTGTTTCCTTCGAGTGATTCGGAATATCAGCCACCAATTTTTCCGATTCCTCAACCGAATGTTGTTACGTCTTCATGCTTCTAGGTAAGAGGACCGAACCTGCATCATCCGACATATCCGATGAACCGAGGCATAGTCCCCTTATTCACAATTGTTGAATCATTATGTCCGCATTGTGAATTCTTGATACTTGGGAGGTGATCTTTCTTTTCAACATACTTATTTTTATTTGACACCTTATTTTTGTTATCTCCTGCAGCAGAGGTCGTGGGACACCAGTCTCGTTCGGTTCCGCTTTGTCATAATCAAATTCAGGTGCTTCATGTTCCTTTGTTACGGATGTCTGTCTTTTTTCTCAGCGCCATAATATTATCCGCAAGTGGTGAAAGCAAGAGTCCTCCGGGAATAGGATGGCAGGTCATTATCTGTTCAAACAACACAGGTGGATAACTCTTTTAAATCAATCATCTACTATTTTTTCACCAAGATTAAATTTATTAATGGAGCAAAATGTAACTCTGTAAAATGGTATGCGGAGATGCATCTCGGTAAATTTTTGGGCTCGGGATCTCCAGCGCTCCCACCAAGGCTGTCATCCATAGAGGATGAAGGAGAAATGTCGAGGCCCGGACCATCGTAGACAGCGGCAGTATTTCTTGCCAAACTTCTACTGCTCGTTCACCTTGATACGTATTTTAGGTGCCTTTTGCTCGGGACCATTGACTCGCTCTGTTCAAAATCTGTTGATGAGGATTACCATTGATCCCATTCGATGTTCTTCGACAATAATCATCTTTTCCCCTGCTATCTAATTCAGTCTTGACAAAATGACTCTTCCGTGCACTCCGGAAGTACATAATAAAATTTCATACGGTGCTAGTATATAGGCAGTACAGCATGGATCCTATTAAGTCAACATATAAAGGTGAAATCTGCAGAAGTATACCTCCACTGGAACATAAGGTGATCTAGAGGCATTGCCATGGTTTGGAGGAACTGCAGGACTTCTAGATTGAGATATAACGGACAGAGAACGCTGGGGGTACAAGAATGAACCATAACCTCCCATTTGTGACCCTATGTAGTGAAAAGATTTTTCAGATACAGCAATCCAAGAACAGTACCTCTACAGAGCAGGCAGGGTGGCAGCTTTGTTTCCTCTTACCCGAGTTCTCAGCACATACTCCACCTTCATAGTCCTTCTGGAAATGCTTGCTTAAGAATTCATACAAAAGATAAGGAGCATATGTGAAAGAAAAAAAAAACACTATTTAAGAGCACGCACAGCAACTCAATTACTCAAAATGAAGACCTGGTTTCTACAGCTCATTAACAACAGTTAAATATGTCCACCAAGAAAGGTCCATGCCGTAAAAATGCTGAAATTCAAATATTCAGAATATCCATCTGTTATCACCAGAATTTGACCAAGTCAGAGGTGGGCCGCGATCAAGATGGTCTGAAGATATATATATATGGAGGAATACGTAGATCGGCCTTTTATACCAAGTTGGGCTTAATGGCCCGTGTATCTGTAACATATTAGATCGTATTTTAGTTTAGAGATAGAATCTTACTCGTGCACGGTTTAGTGCACGTCCACATTAGAAAGTCCCCTGGACTATAAATATGTACCTAGGGTTTATGGAATAAACAACAACTCACGTTCAACCCCAAAAACAAACCAATCTCGGCGCATCGCCAACTCCTTCGTCTCGAGGGTTTCTATCAGGTAAGCGACATGCTTGCCTAGATCGCATCTTGCGATCTAGGCAGCACAAGCCCCACGTTGTTCATGCGTTGCTCGTACTGAAGCGCTTTTGATGGCGAGCAACGTAGTTATCATTAGATGTGTTAGGGTTAGCATTGTTCTTCGTTTAAGCATGCTTACGTAGTGCAGCCCTTGCATATCTAGCCGTCCTCATGCCTATCTCAGGTGTGGGGGCGGCACCCCGCTTGATCATTATTTAGTAGATCTGATCCGTTACGATTGTTCCTTGTTCTACAAGGATTAGTTTAATATCTGCAATAGTTTGGCCTTACAAAGGGGGGGAGGATCCTGTGGCACGTAGGGTGGCGTTCGCAAGTCCTAAACGGGATGTTCCTAGGATCAACTTCATGTTGGTTTTTTGGCCTCGTTTAGGATCGGCTTACGAGCACCGTGCGTGGCCATCTGGCCCAACCTGGAGTAGGATGATCCGATTATGTGGTGAAAACCCTAAATCGTCGTAGATCTCATTAGCTTCATCTTGATCAAGCAGGACCACCAAGTATTCGTACACCCCGTACGGATCATGGGTGGATCGGCTCTTTGAGCCGATTCACGGGATAACCCGAGAGCCGATCGAGGCTCGTATTTAACGTTTACATGTATGCCCTGCGAGAAACTAAGCGAGGCAATCTCATCACCTTCCCGACCAGGTATAGGTCGGGTGGCACGCCCTTGCACTTTGCAACGCCGCGTGTGACCGGAAGAGCATTGCGGGCCGTCGCTCGGAGGGGTCTCGGCCAGCCGCAGCTCTAGGCTCCCCCGGCTCTACGGTGTTGACAAGGCCGCTGCCCGCCGGTGGGTTTTGGCGATCAACACATTCCGGCACGCTCGGTGGGACAATCGTCTACATCAACCACATCGCCATCTACATCCGAGATGGCGGACGGCACGCCGATCACCTACGAGGATCCGCCCGACGACCTCAAGAAGCAATACAACGAGATCAAGGCTACCCTCGAAGCCGACCTCATCGGCTCTTTTCGGAGAACCCGTTCGGTGGCATCGGATGGAAGGGGTTCTCACCGGAAGGTGCACTCGATGGGGTAGACCTTTCTTCCCCGTCGGAGGAACGCACCGGGGGTCCGCGGCGAGAGATCAACTACCCGGTGGCTCACTCGCTACACCGCCACTGCGAGAACTTGGTCAACGTGCCTGGAGCGTGTCGCTCCGCGCGTGATCCGAGAGATCATGAGCCACCGGTACTCGCCGTCGGGACCAGCTCTCGGGACGCATCGAGGAGAGTTGCCATTCCGGTCCCGTCCACCGCTGCCATTTGCGTTGGCAGCACTCGCTGAAGTGCCGACTACACCGGCATTCCTCGTCTACTGAAGTGGTGGCGACCCCGGTGACTACCGGTTCTTAATGGAGGCGCCTAAGGAGATCCCTCATGGGTACGCGTGCATGTATGTGCCGGATTGTGGTGATCGGGCACTCACAAACCAGGCCACAACATCGGGGACTCGGCGAAGACAGGGAGGAACGTCGGCGACGGAGCGGACGTGGCTAGCTAAATACGCCACACCGACGAAACTCCCGAGCCCGGCTCCTGCAGCCGGCTCGAGCTGGAAAAGCAAACGTGGCAGGCCAAGTACGCCACCCCGGCGAATCTTCGGAATGCAACTCCTACGGCCGGCACGGCGGATCGGATCGGTACCATACCGAGAGACCGGTTCGGCATGATGCCGAAAAGAAGGGCGGTCGGCTATTCCAAGCCGTACCCCGACGATTACGAGATGATCCCGCTGCCACCAAAATATCGGCTCCCCGACTTCTCCAAATTCGGTGGATCGGATGGCTCCGGCTCCATCGAGCACGTCGGCCGATATTTGGCTCAACTAGGACCGGCTTCGGTGTCGGATCAGCTACGCGTGAGGCTCTTTTCACAGTCCCTCACGGGATCGGCTTTTGGATGGTACACCTCTCTACCAGCGAACTCCATCCGAGTCTTGGAAGCAATTGGAAGAACAGTTCCATATGCAATACCATTCGAAGCTTCCGAGTCCGGCATTGCCGATCTAGCACAACTACGTCAGAAGCGCGGGGAAACGGTGACAGAATACATCCAGCGCTTCAGGAATCTTAGGAACCGATGTTATTCGGTTCGTATAACTGAAGAGGAAGCAGTCGAGTTGGCAATAGCAGGCCTTACAACACAGCTCAAGGACATGGCCTCCCAAGCAGATTATCCCTCGCTGGCGCACATGGTTCAGAAACTATCAGCATATGAACAGCGCCACCCCGACCTGTACCAAGACAAGTTCAAGCGTGCGATAGTCATGGTCGATACGGAGGAGGATGAAGTGCCTGCGGGAGGCCAAGAGATAGCGAGTGGCCGAGTGGACTCGGGGAGGAACCCCTGTGGCCTGCAAATGGGTAAAGCCGCCGGGGCCGCCCGTGGGATTTGATTTTGACGTGACCAAGACCGAACAAATCTTCGACCTCCTGCTCAAGGAGAAACAGATTGACGGTTCCTGAAGGTCTCAAGTTCCCCACGGCGAAAGAGCTAAACGGAAAGCCGTACTCGCAAATTCCACAACTCGCTTTCCCATGCCACCAACGACTGCCGGGTGTGGCGTCGGCACATCCAAGCGGCGATAGAGAAGGGGCGGCTAATTTTCAACCAGTACGCCATGAAGGTCGACACCCAACCCTTCCCCGCCGTTAACATGGTAGAAATCACCTACCCCGAAGGTTGCCGGCCGGGCCCCTCGTTCGGCATCAACATGGTAGGGCCCGGAAGCCACTGCGGCAAAGATGGAGATGAGGACAGCTGCTCTCACGAGCAAGGATACGAGATGAGGCCGCTCCACGCGATCGGCTCCGTCATGATGGCAAGCGCTATGTCACGAGAGGGAGAGGTGAAGAATATAAGATATCAGCCGACCCCTCTCTGATCACCTCCTCAACAAATATGTTAATCAGTATGGTCAACGCCGGCGACCCAATTACAGTGATAGAGAAGATCGTTTGGCTAGAGAAGCCAGAAGATATCGTCGGCAGGATCATGATGAGGGGGAACATGAGCGCTATGCCACGGAAACATCAAGGGAGCAAGACGACAACGCCAGGCATTGGGACTGCCCCTTCTTCAGACACTGCTGGGATTCAGGAATGAGCCGATTGCCCACAATCGGCAATTGCCCAGAATGCAATCGAGAAAAGAAGGAGGCAGCCAACGTGTCCGTGTTCGAGCGCTTAGGGCCTCTCCCACCACAAAGCAAACGCGCCGAGTCACCTCGTTGGGCAGATCTTGAAGATTCGGAAGACGAGGGAGAAGTGGAAGAAGACAGGTACCACCGGCCAAGGTGGTGCCCCGACGGACTCAGCCGTTCCCGTAGCGCAGGGTTCAGCGATTGCGCGGCCCGGAGGAAGCCGAAAGGTTGTACCTGCATACGCTAAGAAAGGCACGGCCTGATCCGGCCGCAAAGGTTCAGCGAACCCCGGATGAAGAGGGTCGTCCACGGAAAATGGAGTGGCGCCCTAAACGAGAGGAAAGCCGATGATGAGACATCGGGCGGCACAAACATGGTACTCGTCTTGCCGACGGAGCGTAGCGCTCCACGACTCTACGGAGCACACAAGGTGGACGACGAGCGAGCGCATCAAGTCGGAGGTTGGGTTGGTTTCATCCAGCCGACCAAGTAGCAAGATCAAACCAATGGGCAAACCAGGAGAGGCCGATCCTTGTGATCGGCCCCAAAAATTTACGAAGGGAACTTACAAAACCTTCAACGAGCAAGCAACGTGGAGGCCGATTCCAGCAATCGGCCAAAATTATCCTCACCTACCTTTCGCCCGGGTTTAACATGTTATCCAACGCAGCCGATACCATCAATTTTCTTGACAGAATCGGCTCGGGGGGGCACCCAGGTATATGGAAATATGAGGGTATACAACAGAAGTATCTCATCTTTTGTTGACGGGTATTGGAATATGGGGGCCGATGCACTAGTCGGCCGTAAAAAATAAAAATCTGAAAATTCGAAAATTTTCGAGCACAGCCGATGCAGCAGACATCGACCAAAGGAAAGGAGCCGATCTGGCCGGCAAGAACTGAAGAGACTCGGGTGGCAGCTCACCTTGAAGGTTCTCTGCTTGGGGCTACGTCATGAGTTAAGGCCAATGTCGGCACATGTGTCTGGTTCGCCTTCACTAAGGCTCGGGGGGCAGCTCGCCCTAAAGGTTATTGCCCTAGGGAGCCGATTTGATTGGAATCGGCTAGCTCTGCGACACAACTGGTTTGGAGAGCGGTGTTCTGCTGCGAGTCATCGGCTCGAGCATCCAAGACGGTTCCGGGGCTCTTTTAAAGTCGCTTGCTCAAAGATCAAGTCGCCAGCTTGCCAGGATCGGCTGTGTCATCGTCATCGGCAGAAGCCAGCTAGCTTGGAGGGATGGCTAAATTGGCCTGTCTCGCAGATTATCATGAAACTGATGCGGTACCATCAGTCACTAAGCATGGATTAGGCCAACAGTCGACAAATTCAGCATGAAAGAAATCGGCAAAATCAAGCTAAGTGAATTCTTCATTAATATGAGGATTTCTTACAATGGGGAGCCGATTGCTCGAGGAGGGAAGAACAAAAGAAGGGTCTATTGACCAATCTACTACTGCTAGGCCTATACTATTAGATCCTAATCTACGGGCCATCACTGCCCTCATCGTCATCCTCGAACTCTCATCGGCACTACTGCCGATGGGCTCCTCGTCGCTACTCCCGTAGCCCTCCACGGGGGCTTCATCCCCGTCTTCGTCGTCGCTGCTGTCGTCGTCCCACCACATGCGGAGGCGCTTCGCTGGCGGGTAGCCCTCGAGGGAGTCGTCGTCGTCGTCGTCTTCTTCTCCCTCTTCTTCAGAGGTTGGGCAGCCGTCCCAGGAGAACTGGTCGTCCTCACTTTTGGGCTCCAGTTCCCCATCGGCGAGGAACTGAAGATCTTCATCCCCGCTGGTCAAGGACTTATCGTCCTCAGACCAAATGGAGGAGGCATGGCTCTCCACGTCCCAGTCTTCCGGGGCATTAATCTCTGGCGGTGTCTCGCGGGAGGAGTCGGACCCGTAGGAAAGCTCGGAGGAGGAGGAGGAAGACATGGCGGCACAGAGGGTTTTTGGTGCTAATGCGAGAAGGACGAAGGAGACGCAAGCTGTTGAGAACGGTTAAATAAAGGGGATATGGGAGAGATTCAATGCCACAGCAGTTTCCGAGGAGGTGTTGCCCAACCGGAAAATTTTACGGCCACGTGGAGGAGTGGAAGGGGCAAGGCATCATGATGGGGATTCTGCGGCAGTTCTGCTCTGCCACGACGTGACCCGACGAAAGAAAGCGTAATGATTTTGGAAATGTCATTTCCAAAACCAGGGGGGCATGTGTTATCACCAGAATTTGACCAAGTCAGAGGTGGGCCGCGATCAAGATGGTCTGAAGATATATATATATGGAGGAATACGTAGATCGGCCTTTTATACCAAGTTGGGCTTAATGGCCCGTGTATCTGTAACATATTAGATCGTATTTTAGTTTAGAGATAGAATCTTACTCGTGCACGGTTTAGTGCACGTCCACATTAGAAAGTCCCCTGGACTATAAATATGTACCTAGGGTTTATGGAATAAACAACAACTCACGTTCAACCCCAAAAACAAACCAATCTCGGCGCATCGCCAACTCCTTCGTCTCGAGGGTTTCTATCGGGTAAGCGACATGCTGCCTAGATCGCATCTTGCGATCTAGGCAGCACAAGCCCCACGTTGTTCATGCGTTGCTCGTACTCGAAGCGCTTTTGATGGCGAGCAACGTAGTTATCATTAGATGTGTTAGGGTTAGCATTGTTCTTCGTTTAAGCATGCTTACGTAGTGCAGCCCTTGCATATCTAGCCGTCCTCATGCCTATCTCGGGTGTGGGGCGGCACCCCGCTTGATCATTATTTAGTAGATCTGATCCGTTACGATTGTTCCTTGTTCTACAAGGATTAGTTTAATATCTGCAATAGTTTGGCCTTACAAGGGGGGAGGATCCTGTGGCACGTAGGGTGGCGTTCGCAAGTCCTAAACGGGATGTTCCTAGGATCAACTTCATGTTGGTTTTTTGGCCTCGTTTAGGATCGGCTTACGAGCACCGTGCGTGGCCATCTGGCCCAACCTGGAGTAGGATGATCCGATTATGTGGTGAAAACCCTAAATCGTCGTAGATCTCATTAGCTTCATCTTGATCAAGCAGGACCACCAAGTATTCGTACACCCCGTACGGATCATGGGTGGATCGGCTCTTTGAGCCGATTCACAGGATAACCTCGAGAGCCGATCGAGGCTCGTATTTAACGTTTACATGTATGCCCTGCAGGAAACTAAGCGAGGCAATCTCATCACCTTCCTGAACAGGTATAGGTCAGGTGGCACGCCCTTGCACTTTGCAACGCCGCGTGTGACCAGAAGAGCATTGCGGGCCGTCGCTCGGAGGGGTCTCAGCCAGCCGCAGCTCTAGGCTCCCCCCGGCTCTACAGTGTTGACAAGGCCGCTGCCCGCCGGTGGGTTTTGGCAGTCAACACCATCTCACTTATTCAAACAAACCCATATGAGTTATGTGATCCATATGCCAGAAGTAGCATCAGCACATGCCTCACTTTTAGTAATGAAAGTAGGATCCAGAATGCAGACCGTGAATAGCTCTATACTTGATATATGCATCTATGGGATATGGTATTATTGGTATGTCATTTTAGACCATTGCACCAATAGGTCTGCAAAGACACAGGCATATCAAGCAACAAAAATAAAGTGACAATTATCCACCTGAAAACCATTTTGGATACTGAATCAAATTTCTAATATACAACGAAAATCTCATAGGATACTGCATTCCTAATCCATAAACTATTCAGCTCTTATCTCTGCAAGGTTCTAAAAATTTGGTAATCGGTATCCGTTTGATCACCCGCCTAACAGCGAGTATGTGACCTAACCAGCCCATTTGTGCGACATAAGTAGCGCTTATACGGTACAGGTAGGGGAGCCTGTCCCATGTACAGGGGCTCGTAGATCTGTGTATAGAACACTCTACTTTTGCCAAAAGCAGAACTTTCTGTAAGCAACCTGGTACTCAAACTCCTGATGCACAAAATCAGTGCTCATATTTCTACCAACCCTACCAGCACACATATTCACAGGTGGAATAAATAAGGAATGGTAAAGTGTATGATTACAAACATAGCAATCAAAAAAGCTGTCAGCTAATGTTTGAAGCAGGAGTCATGTGAATGCACAATGTTGTCAGCTAACGCACGATAAAATACAGGTTTACCCATTTATTTGGCATCAATCTGAAGCTTCTAACAGATCATTTTATTCTTCGCGGGCTTATAAAAAACATAATTCAACCAAAAAAAATAACAATTATGTTTTAGCAGGTTTACTTTGCTTCTAGGTTAGAAGCTGAAGGGCAAGCTTATCAGAAGCAACTACGAGACAACAGTAAATGGTTTTGCTTGACCGGTAGACCTTCTTTTATGCGTGTTGACAAATGTGGATAGTGACCTACAGAATCTAACATTCAAAAGATAAATACGCTATCTTACACGAATTTGGCACAACAACGTATACGGCTCCAGTGCCACGTGACCACGTCAACTCCCACACCAATTACTCCATTCTACTTATACACAACAAGTGACCGAAACCGATAGAAAATGTAACCGAAACCATCATAGTTTCATCATGGGCTGAAACGATGCAGGCGACAAAAACAAGTATTTGCGGCTTAAAATTATAAAAGCTCCTGAACTCGCCTACAAGATGTGCCAGAAGTCAATGCAAACTAACATAGGAGCACACAGTAGAATTTTGAAAAACTAATTTGACAATTACTTACTCCACACATGATTCCCAGGAAATCAGCTGAGGCCAACACATTGGCTGCATTTTCATATGACCGCAGCGGCAGGCGATTGCCCCGAATTTGCAAAACCCCAGCCAATGGTAAATACGTTAAGTAGATTTAGAGAAACAGCCATGCTGATCAGTAATCGCGTCATCAGGAGATACATCAAAATATTATTAAAACCAAAAAAATCGCGAGAAAACGGAGCTAGCCCCCAATCACCACGCCACCCACGAGCTCAACAACAACTCACCAACGCGAGGCGCGGCTTCCGTGCCCCGGCCCTCTTCACGGGCATCCCGAGGTCCGCCAGGCTCTCGGCCTCCTCCCTCCGCTCCCTCGCCCACCTCTCCCGCAGCCTGGTCGGCTCGAACGCGAGGCCCTCGCCGCTGTCCAGCCCGGGAGGCGGCAAGGGGTGGGTCCTGCCCGCGCCGGCGCCGGCGCGCCTGGAGGGAGCGGCATGGTGGGGATGTCGAGGACGAGCGATCCGGGGAGGAAGGCGACGACGAGGATGGTGACGAAGAAGAAGGCCGCGGCGGTGCCGATCCACCGGGAGGTAGTCCACCTTGTCGACGAGCGGGACGCGCGCGAGCCCGGATCTCGGTCCCGGCCTCCGCGCCGCGGCCGAGGCCCGGCGCCTCCGGTCGAAGCCGCCGCGGTTCCGTCACGCGCCGGACCGTCTCCGGCCGCGCCCGACGCCTCCGTTCGCCGCTGCCGAGGATCCGCCCCGCGCCCGGCCTGTCTCCGGCCTCGCCCGCCTCACCTCCGCCCGCCGCCACCAATGTCGCCACACGAATGGGCCGCCCAAGCCGCTCGGGCTGGCTGCTCCTTCTCCGGCGCCGCGGATTCGGGGAGAGGCGGCGCGCCGCCGGCCTCCGCCGATTGGGGAGGAGGTGAGACGAGAGGAGGGGCGGGGATTGGGTCGCGGCTTTGGATGCCTCGATCTAGGTTTTCACCTTGTCCCGCGGATGGAGACGGAAGGTGACCCGAACGAGTGTACGTGGCTGTCTCTAACCGTTGGCCCCCGCACGTAGCTGGCCCCGGGCGTCATAGACTCATCCGGAGAAGCAAGCCGGTGAGAAAAAATTCACCACATCGGACGGCTGAGGAAGAAAGTGGGAGGTGGGTTTCACAAACGTGCGACCAGGATTGATTTGCCCCTTTCAGATGGCCTGGTTGAGAGGGTAGTCTTTCAACATTTATAGAAGTAATGTAAGTTGTGTCCAGGATCGTAACATCAAAGAGGCATCGATATCCCTCGCATCGAAATACCAAAAGACTTGCACGCAGTGGCGGATCCATAGGGTGGCCAGAGTGGTGCACGGACCACCCTAAAATTTCTACTTAGCCTACATATGATAGAAAAAGATTTTACAAGGCAGTAGGAACAATTGCCGGCATGTAGCCTAACTAATGATGTATGATTTACTCAAGAAATAACATATGCGCATATATAAAACATGACCTATCGGTATCCCTTTGGTCCTACCACTCAGCTACTAATTCATATGCCTATAATCCTAGATATCTCTCCATGCTCAGTTTTTTTTTTTTTTTGAATTTCCATCGATTGGGTTTTAGTTTTATTCCAATTTGTCAGCTCTGTCATTAGTACTAGTAGGTGGATGCAAATTTGAAGTTTAGTCACTGGTACCAGAATTGCACGGTACCTCCAAGTATTTTATCCCAGAACATATATATACTTACATTGCCTATAGTTTAAAGAAGAGTTCCATTATCCAAAGCTCAAAAATAAATTCTTATATAGCCTCAAGTCGAGATAAATTCTCCATCCTAAGGTCTACTATTTGCAAAAATTGAAGCAGTGTGCTAAAATTAGGGTCATGATAACTAAGTTTGCTATGAATTTTGCATTACACATGCTCACTTGGGTACAAATGGACCTAATTGCATTTTTCCTTTTGTTAGTGTTCTTTGTTCAAAATATTAGATCAGCAATATCTAAAATGCAATTCTAATTCCTACCCATTCTCGGTTGCAGCTAGGGATTAAAACCTTCATGATCAAGTACTCAAGTTGATCTTGCGCCCTGCAAAATCGGTAACCTATGGAAGATTGGTTTAATGATTGCATTGTCGCAACGTTCACTATTGTAGTCGGATTGTAAGTTCAAGCTCCATCAAATTTGTCGGATCACGTCTCATAGAAAAAACGACACATTTTCCCTACCTGTAACACGCATCCTCATGGGTATGAACCTCACTACAAACACTGAACAGATAATTTCAACCTTAACGATTCATGGCATACTGAATAGCTACAAACAAAAGGGGCGTGAGAAGTAAACTTTTAAGTTTGACAACTTTAATTGCGTGTACTTCGTTCATAATTTCAGCTGGGTTCATCATTGCCTTTTGCTTTGCCTCGTAACATGTCTCCAAACCCACCCCTCATTATTCGACCGAACCTTGTGTTCTCCTGCTGAGATTGTAGGCTGGGCTGAGGAGGAGCAGGGGCAGCAGGGTCTTGCTGCTCTCCACCCTCTTTCTTCCCAAGCAGACCACTCTCGCCAAAGAAACTGCTGACAGATGTGGCAATCCCAAGATGTGCCCCCATTGCCTTACCGATGCTCTCGAGCGTACCTCCTGACCTTTCCCGGGCTATAACTTCTAGTGCCTCCTTGTGTGCAGGGTCGAGAGCATCCAGATCTTTTAACAAGTTCTGTATTGAGGGCAAAAGTAGATCACGCACACTTGTAGCAGGAAGATCTGTAATGGAAATAAAAGAAAACATAAGCATACATAAGAGAAGGCTCATTAAACTGGCAGAAATTAGTATTCTAGCATATATTGGTCCACGGTGGACATCAAAACTCCACCCGCAATTTTAATTTAATCCAGGTAGATCGTGGTTCTAGCTGGCTGTAACTAAATTATAACTGGTGGAGCTGCATGTATTTTGTGATGTCAATTGACATCATAAAAATTTGTTTAGCATCACTACTATCATGCACAATTTTTTACCCTATTAGTATTAGATATTGACATCACTAGCCTAATCTATTGCTTATTTTGGGTTTTTGACATCACTTAAGGTCAATCCTAGCTCCGCCACTGATCGTCTAGCAGAGTTCCTACTCCCTCCATTCCAATAAATAAGGCGTGTGTTGTTGTCAAAAAAATAAATAAATAAGGCGTGTGTTACTAATTTGTAACTTTTGGGTAAAAAAAAGTCATCAGGAACACATTAACATTGGATCTAGTTTTGAAGATCTCATCGCGACTAGCCCAACGGTCAAAACGAATCTTCAATCAAGTTAATGGTTTGAGCTACAAAACATTTTAAATTATCGAATGTTCGCATTTAATACTGCTATAACATCAACAATTTTGGTTCTATTTGCATGCAAAGCTCGTGTGCAATTTGTGCTGCCGGTGGGCAAAGCACTCCTGGCGGAGAGCGGCAGAGGGGCTCCTGTGGCGCAAGACAAGTGGAGGTGCGTGGAGGTATAGGACGCGCGATCGTTGATCACGGCGGGCAGGCCGGATGTCTGTCGTGAGATAGTCCCAACGGCGTCGTAGGGCTTACGGGTGCCGATGTGCCTCTCTGTCTCTCCGAACCGGTCAGGCAGCTCAGTGGTGACGCTTGATGCGGACGGTTGGGGCTATGGTGAAGAACAAGGGGGCAGTGGCCCCAAGAATGTGGTCGGAAGATTTGCTTGATGGCCCCAAGAATGTGGTCGGAAGATTTGCTTGATGGTTGCAACGGCAGATAGGTCTAGTCATAACCTTACGATTGAACATCCCTCAATCTCCCATGGACAAGGGTCGAAGGAGGTGCGGCAGCTAGGCTGTGAGGTCCTCAACCAGTGGCGTGTGTGGGCCTTGGGCTCTCTTAGCGTTGGGATCCAGCTAACGAGAAGTCGTTAACCGGTAGAGAGGTTGGTAGCAATGATGGTTTTAATGACAAATATGCACGTACTCTAGGTGGAAGCACATGACCTTGTCTTCCAACTTCATGAGGCTACGTCTCAAAGCTCGACTTCCGAGATGAAAATCATGAGTTTGACCACTTGTCAACATCGACGGTCCCTTGTTTAAGCCTTTGTCTAGGAGTAGTGTACTTTTTGTTGTTCGGTCATATGTCATAGGGTTCGTGGTACGAAGATACTCTCGTTTGCAACAGATCCATGTTGGAGTGCCTCAGGGTTTTTCTTTACTTTTGTTTAAACGATTTGGTCTCTCTCTTTGCCTTGCATTGTCGAATATAATCGATATTGATCAATGCAGGCTGGGGCATCCTCCTTCATGACATACATGCACATACTCCAGTTGGAAACACATGATCTTGTCTTACAACTTGATGAGGCTACGTCTCCAAGCTCGACTTCCGAGATGAGAATCCTCAGTTTGGCCCTTTGTCAACATCGGCGATCCCTTGTTTAAGCCTTTGTCTAGGAGTAGTGTACTTTTTGTTGTTCAGTCACATGCCATAGGGTTTGTGGTAGGATTGTGGAGATACTTGGTCGCAACAGATCCATTTTGAATTAACTCGGGGTTTTTCTTTCCTTTTTTAAAACGATTTGTTCGCTGGCTTTGCCTTGCATTGTCGAATATAATCAATATTGATCGATGCAGAGACCCATCCACGTTTCCCAAAAAAAAACAGTAAGTACAGAGGACAAAATGGGATGATCCTCCTTTGTCTAGGAGTAACACTAGCCAGAAACTCAAATGCAGGCCCAGCATGTAGCCCTTTATTTTTAAAAAATAAATAAAAAATCATATTTCAAAGTTTTTAAAAAAGTCTAAAAAATGCTAGATGTAGCCAATGATGTATACTACAATGTGCAAAATCTCAATACAAACTATGTGTTATAACAGAAGTGTTGTAAGATGTTTTAGGTTTTTCAAAAATGCATGTATTTAGACATGTTTCATTGTGTAGGACTGTAGGTCCACTAATTTCGGTCCGTATCTAGTGGACATTGAAATATCTAAAACATTATAATAGTGAATGGAGGGACTAGATATTAAAATACATACATGAATGCAAATTCAGTCCCTATTGCCAGGATACTGTCCAGATCGTGAATGATGGGTAAATAATTTTCAAAAACTATATTAGGATAATAAACATAGACAGTGCTATAGACAATGATCTCGATACAAAGTTCCATGACTTCTGCTATTAATTAAGTGAAAAAATGGATATAGATAAAGGCTAACCTGTAGCATCCAAAGCACGCAGAGCTTCACAGAATACATTTGCTCTTTCACGGCGCCATTCAATATCATTTCCAATAGGTGGGACACTTGTAAGTTTAAATATCTTGGTTAAAAGATGTATGCAAGGTCAAAGGAAACACAAGACAAATTGATATGAAGATGTATGAACACAGAAATGAGCAAATCAACCATGCAAGCTATGGTCAAAATGTAGACATTAAATGTAGTAAGTAGGATATATTCACGTAGTCTATCTGTTGAATTAGGCACAGCTACTGCAAGTGCACGAATGACAGAAATAGTAGCTTCATGGGATCCATCTTCAAGAAAGGCATCCATTTGAATATGTATCTTGTCAACAACCTGACAGTGCAAGTCATGGACTAAGGGCATTGCAGAAAGTATGTAAAGTTTATAATAAAAATAGAAGAGAACTTTTCCATACCATGTCATCTTTTAAATGCTGAGCAACAGCTCCTAACGCATCTATACTAGCATATTTTACAGCCGAGTTTTGATCGGAACCGAGAGTAATCAGCGCTGGCAAAACATGAGTGGATGCAACTCTCACACCAACATAGGGTACCTGTGTGTTAATACAATCAATAATACTGCAAAGAACATACTATACCACTGATTCATTCGTGTAACAGTAAACTTACAAGTGCTTTCAGTAAAGCTGCAGCACTTGTTTTTAGATTGGTATCAGAGCTCACAACCATCTCCCACAAAATATTGAAGATGACTCCATGGTGCTCCTCAAATATACTACATTACAAGAAGTTAAATACATGAAAATAGTGCACACTCAACAGCGTCATGATATCTGTTGCACGTTTAGTCGAAGTACGAACCAAAGAAACCGGATCGCATCAATTATTTCAGCAGAGTGATGCATAGAAAATGAACCATCCTTTGTGTTTTGGATAAGTAATTTCCTCAAATATTCTTCTAACTGTTGACGACTTGAAGGAGAACCCAAAATACCAGACAACAGCAATGGAAGGACACATATAATCGCAATTTTTTCAGCAACAGAAGTTTTTGGACGCAAACCTGCAGCATAGTCCATATGTCTTAACAAAAATAAGTACAGCAAGCAGGTCCACCATTTAAACACATAAATTCTTACCACGAATTTTGGACTGGATTGACAGAGGAAAATAGGTAAAATCACCACTATCAATATCACCAGCTGCTACAAGAAATACAGGTAACATAATGTGCTCCAGATAATCTTTTCCGTAGCGTCCAGATACAGCCAACAGGTACTGATATTTTCAGGAAATAATTATCACAATTTATACCTAAAGATGGTAGGATCTGTATAGGAGATGTAGTTTGTACATTTTACCTTTGTGATCACTGTTCTTAAGCTATCCTCTTTTGCAGGCAACAAGCACGCAAGCTTGATCAAATTTGGCAGGCACTCAGTATGCATCCACTCAAATGCTGACCATTCTGTGTCACCACTGTAAAGTGCCTCAAAATGCAATTAATAGATAAAAGATTGTACTTCTTGTTGTTTATAATAATTGCTTAGTCAAAAGACAGTATCACATATGGAAACAGCTTACGTTGCATACAGCTTTAGCCTGGATTCTGACAAGTAGTTTTCTGGCATAGAGGGGTCAAGTGAAGGACAAGTCTCTAGAGCTTTCTGATGAATAAATGGTAACAACTCAGTCAGCATCCGAAGGAGGACCTCAATGTTCCATCGTTCATGCTCTCCTAAAACACGGAGATGAGAGTCTATTGTACCTTCAACCCCTGAAATGGGTGGACAACGCTGAAACGTAACAGTTATATCAGCACAAATATGGCAATTCATAAAGTACCAGGCGCCCCAAAAGCACCATGCATACCTGAGCAGATACCAGGATATGTGACAGTAACACTATCAATATCTGATCCAGTTTACCTCCCCATCTTACTACTGCAGGAACAAGTTCCCTGAGTGCAACGTCTACAACTACACCTGAAGGGTCACATGCTAACTGAAACAATAGCTCCTCAACCTACCAAACAAACAAAAATTAGGCAACTTCCAGAAGAGTATTATCTCAGTGATTTTTCGCCCTTCAAGCTCTCCAATCATATGTTAGCCCACCACAGAGAAGCCATTAAGCTAAGACAAAATAATTTCCACCCAATTGCTGATTCTGGGAATTAGTGAGAGAATTAGACTGACCTTATAATATTTATCCATGTTTGGAAACAGAGGAAGCAGCAAGGCCAGGTTATGTGTTGCAGCCTCCCTTACAACAGTTGCAGAATCTTCGACAAGTTGTTGCACAATAGATAGTATAAGGGAATCACGTATCTCAGGCCGAACATAAACTGCCAGTTCTCCACACGACTGAGCAACAAGCAATCTACGCTCCTCATATTGATGATTTATCTAAACACAAAGCAATTTGATAGATATAATATCTCAAAACAGAAAAGGCCAAAAGAGTAGTACGAAATTCGGAATACCTGTTCCCAACATTGTGGTAGTAACTCAGTCTCTGTCCTCATCTCACCAACACTCTTGGCTAACTCCAGACAAGCCTGCATGGCATGGAATACAGGTAAGTGAGTAAATACAAAATGTCAATTTACATGATAAGAATGCTAAGTGTGCATATGTAGAATAAGTTGCAAGTCACATCTTGAGAATCCCAGAACAATCTGTAGCAAGCAATACTTAGAAACATACATCCATTATAATGCGCCTCTGTTGTCCATCAGGCCGTTTTATCAGATTGAACAGCGTGTGAGTCAAGGAATCCCGTACGTCGCTATCTGGATGTCTTTCTATAGCACATATGATGAGTGGAAGAAGCTCCTGTGATGATGTAAGATATAACACTAGTTACATTCAAATAAATATTGGCGCAAACTACAGAGTTTACAGATAAACCTCACGATGGTTTATGAGCACATAAGGAACAATCTTTGGAAGAGCATCTGAAACTATCTTGATAGTCTCCAAGGCCTACAGGATTATACAATAGCAGCTCGAATAATGAATAATAGTGGAGTAGTAAATGAAGAAACTTCATATAAAAGCAGAACAAATCAAGGCACTAACCATCTTATCGGACGACTTTTGTGTACTTGGACTCTCTAATTTCTCAGTATGAACTTTATCTTCCAATACATAAACAGACATGCTACCTGAATTCCCCTGGCTATTATCAGCTCCATGTGGAGTGCCATTAACAGATATATCTTCTAGAGAAGTGTGTGTGCCAGATTTGTCTTCTCCTGAAATACCATAACCACCACTCCAAGCAGTTGAGCAAGAAACTGGTGCTTCTGAACCTGGGGAAACTTCAATAATACTTTCAATATTTTTATGATCTTTCTGTGTGTCCTTAGTTAGACTCTCTGCTGGTACTAGCGTAGTAGTTACAGATTCAGTTCCTTTAAAGTTCTCATGTTCATTGATCTGGGAGGTCACGTCAGTATCTCCAACAGACATCTGTTTACTTGATTGAGTCCCTTCAATGTGCATCTTAAGGGCTGTAATTTCAGCTCTGCAGTCATTCAGCTCCTTCCTATGGGCATCCAGCGTTTGCTTCAGGTCTTGAACCTTTCATAAAACAACTATATTAGAAAAGTTCAGAAGAGTTAACATATCAATCATACAGATCATTCTTAAGAGTATTACCATTTTCTCCTTCTCTTTTATGTCGACGTGAGCAGCTTCCAAAGACTTCCTCAAAGAGGCAACCTGATTATTAGCCAATTCCCTGCTCTTCATCAAGGAGTCCTTTTCAGCACAGAGCCTTTCGCTATCCTTCGTTAGTGCTTCGTTTTCACGAAGAATGGATATTTTCTCCTTCATATATGTATACAAATGATCAAGTTAGAATACCTAGAACTTGTGGGCTGGAAGAAAAAAAACGGAAAATCCCACATTTGAAGTTATCCAGGGGAAAAACTTATACCTAACACCAACATGAACATTTTTTAAGGCCAGAGTTATTGTTGAATGGTAAATTTTGCAATATAGATTCTTTGACTATTCTGTTTAAAAATGCCTGCATTGCATCAAAATGAAATGAATCATCTATTTCTCTTCGGCATCAAAGTACCAATTGTGCATGCATAACATAAACGGATTAATTATGGCCCCAAAGTGTAACTTGTAATCATGATTGGCTATGCTGTAGATTTTGTTTATGAATATTGGCAAGCTACTTACAGAGGAGTATGATAGTCACATACTCACAACTATCATGACCAGAGTGTGTCAGGAGTATAGAGGGATTTCATCCTCAGCAGGAAAGATGGCAATCTATACTATCATATGATGGACCAGTTCTGATTATGATTTCCTGACTAACACCAACTTAACAAGAATAGCCATTAATTGGTTTTAATGGCATCATATCTACCTTTCATCGCCATCAAATTAGTTCAACTGGACAGGTATAATCTACTTCTTTGACATATACCAACTAGTAGAAACCTTAGTTGATGCAAAACTAGGCCACTACGGTACAAAGCCATCACAGTAGAAAACACAAGAACAAGTAGGAAAGTCCTTCTCCAAACACCAACAAATGTCGAACAAACAAACCAACGATACCCACTCTGGGTTTAAGCCCAAAACCATCGGACCAATATTTCCTCAGACTAACAACCTAAGTGACACCCTCTCTGGAACTCTTTTGGCTGCCATGTATTTTGTGGCCAGATTATGGTAGGGTTGTTCAAGCCAACTATGAGGAACTTGTCAACATCCTCCCAGTTATGCTCCATCATAGCTAGAATATCATTTAGTGGGGCCATCAGATAATCGCGGAGATACCTCATACGGGTAGAGTCATATCATTCTCTCAGTGCTTGATGGAGTGACACAGAGACATGTAATTAACCCTTATGACACGGAGACATGTAATTAACCCTTATCAAATGTAGAGAGCTGGTCATTTATTAGAACAGAGCACTTGGATTAGTCTACATATCTGAATTATCAATTTATCATACTATCTAAGTGCTTTTGTAGATAGTATTGCTTCCTAACTACTGGTAGCAAGAATATGCGACCAACCTACATGCATCAGGTGTTCTTCTCATGTAAAAAATGCACCCAGTGGATTAGGGTTCATTGGGATTAAGGAGGGGACACGGGTGGTGGGAGCGGCCAGTAACAGAGCTAACAGCTAAGGGCTACTGGCAGATGCAGCCACAGGTCATCCACCAGGTGGGGGTGGGATGGTGGTACGAGGCATGCAGAGCCTGTCGAATATGTGGAAAAAACAGTGAAGGGTCATGAGGAAGGAAGGCAACCAGCCAAAGTGGTAGAGCTATCATGCTAGTTCTGGCGCTACAGATGTTTCTTCTGTCTATTAATAACCAAATTTCAAAATATGCGAATATGTGATAGTGTTTATTTATTTTATTTAAAGTCTCATTCTATCTTATTTCATTTAAATCATAACTAGCCAGAAATCCCACATAACTGTATGGCTGGGTGAAAAAAATGTATAACTTTAGAGTTGTATTGTACTAGTTATACAGCAATAATACCTAGAAAGTATAGTTAGATTTGTTAGACAGCTTTAAGAAGTCCTTGTTGTCTCTGACTGAGACACATAAAGCGACTGGTATATATCTTCCCTATGATTATTAATATGAAGATTTTCTGCCTGAGAACAAATTTTATTGTTGTGAATTCTTTAGGGAAAAAATACACATGTTGCCACATACATCAGACATTTACAGCTAATAATAGTACAAAATTTTGGCAACATTTTAGGGCATGTACAATGGTTGACGGAACAGTCTTTTCTTATGCACTCCACATCAACTAGGAAAGAAAAAAAAAATCTTATATGATGGATTATCTGTTATCTCTAGCAATAAATGCTTGAACTCCTAAAATTATGGGGTGATTAAAATAAACTAGAAAACATGGTGACTAAGAGAAGACATCTCGTACGGTGGATAAATGACACATATTTTTACTAAAAGATTCTCTCTTAGCTATGAAAAGGTAAACCTTTTATTTTTTGTTTTTCTCTTCCAACTCAGGAATCATCCTATGCGGGATTACTAAGATAGCACCATTGCACGAGCCCCTTAGGGCCTGGTCTACAATGTATTATCCTTTAATGTTATTATCTTTAGCAATTATTATTGTTTACAAGATCCTAAAATTATGGGTTTATTCATTCGCAAAAAAAATTATGGGTTTATTTAAATTAGACATGACAACATGCAACTAAGAGAAGACATCTCGTACGATGATAAAATAAGGTCTTATATTTCTTACTAAGAGATCATCTCTTAGCTAAGAGAAGGCAAACATCTTTTTCCCATTTCTCTCTCCTCCAACTCTTTTTTTTTCACGAATCCTCTACCAACTCAGCAATCAATCCTACATGGCATTGTAAGATAGCACCATCGTACTGTGGCCTTACGGGGCTCGTTAGATGCACATGTACGTGATTACCTCAGCAGCCTCAGTGGTAGATGAAAGATACTGGTAATAATAACGCCGAAGGGCATCAGGCACACAAGCTGAACTGTTAGTCCAAACATCAAGGTCTTGATCAGGAACCTGCAACAATGATAATTTAGCAAGTCATGACAACTTTTTTACATTTCATAGCAAAGAAGATAGGAAACAGATATGAACGTCTAAGTGAAAGTAAATAATAACTCTGCATGTATATGTTCCAAGATAATAATAAAAAACAACTAAATATGCTCATCCAAAGCTCACACATTGGTTAAATGTAGATTTTAGTTGCAACCAGCAAATGCAACTTCACTGTGTTTGCACAAGTTTCGCCATATAGTGGATTTCTAACAAGTAAAATCAAAACATTTAGACATATTTTCAAATTTTCTGTTTTCCCTATTTGGATAGCAATTAAGAACCTCTCGTTCTCTCATTTAAAGATCATTAATAGCAACAAATGATATAGCAAACTGATAAAACATTATGACAAGTAAATCAAATATTCTTGCATAATATTATGAATATTAGTTTCTAGCAATATCAACTATGTGATGACAAATAGGTATTTGTATAACATTCTGACATATCATTCCCAAAGAATTCAAAGTGATACCAGATGCACACAAATCACGAGCTGATAAACATTAGGAGGAAGTTACAACAGGAAGAGAAACAATAAGACGGAAATAATACGGACCTCCTCAATGAAAGTCATGGCTGCAAGTCGATACCCAGCCAAAAGCAGGTATTCCTTTACAGCACAGTTCAGATCTTTCCGCTCATTATCTTTCACAGGACCTAATGCTGAAATTTTGACATCTCGTTTATCATGTTGGTTAAACCCTTCATTTGTAGAAGCATCGGGAAGAGGCCCTGTCAGCAGCAGTCCAAAAAGGTGTTACAATATTTACTCTATAGAATCAATGTGAAATGTTTTTCAAGAAAACGCAAAAGCTTTGTGCCGCGATGCATCGGTAGAAAACAGAGTTATTTACAAGCCCAAGAGGGGGCACACCCAAGAAATTACAATGTGCATGGCCACCGTAGAGGTGTCCTTTCTCGCGGTCGTAGAGATGGATGTACGGCAAACTGCCACCAGTCAACAAAGGTCTCTGGGGGAACAGTTGATCCGATCCATGAAAAGACGTAGTGCCACAGGGTGCATGAGAAAGGAACAACCACAGAGGATGTGGTTCATTGTCTCCTTTGGTCGCAAAGCACAAATCATGGGTAGTGCGTGAAAGAACATCTCTCACATTATGTTTTGTGTGTTTGATGTCAATATATGTGATACACTAATGTTTGATTAAGTGGTACAGGGATTACATAGATATTTATTCATGTGTGTTGGATTTGGTCGGTCTGTCAAAAAGATAACAGCAAAAGTTGGCCAGGCCGGATAATCCGGGCCGGATATTGTTGAAATATCCAGCCCCCTGTTTTTGGCTAAGTCTTCGAGAAAGCTGCTCTGGATGGGGGCCGGACATTTGCCCGGATATTGTCCCGGTATTGTACCAGGGCCGGAATATCCGGGCCGGATATTTTGGAAATATCCGCCCCCCCCGAATTTGACTAAGGACTGGAAGAAAAGCTTCTCTGGCATAGGGCCGGACTTTTGGCCGGATAATGTCACGGTTTTGTTCCGTAGGCCGGATTATCCGAGGGGCGGATTATCCGGCCCTTACTTAGGCCGGATTATCCGGCCCCGGAAGCTGCAACGGCTCATTTTTGAGAGGGGTATAAATACCCCCTTCTTCTACCTTGGTGGCTTGCTCAATCATTATACAAGAAATCTGCCAAGCCACCTCCATTAGAGCCACCTCAAGAAAGTCAAGATTTACAAGATCTCCTTCCTCCCCAACCAAAGCTCTTGATCTTTGGAGATTCGAAGGAGAAGACACCGATCTACATCCTCACCGAAGCGTTCTTCATTTCCCCTCTCTTGTTTGAGGGATCTCATGCTAGTGTTCCTATTTGGTTCCCTAGTTGATTTGTTGTTGATGTGTTGTTGTTGATTGTTGTATTGTTACAGATTTGGGAGCCTCCAATTTGGTTGTGGATGTGTGCCCCAAGAACTTTGTAAAGGCCCGGTTTCCGCCTCGAGGAAATCCCTTAGTGGAAGTGGGCTAGGCCTTCGTGGCGTTGCTCACGGGAGATCTGAGTGAAGCCTTCGTGGCTGTTGGTTTGGCTTGCGTAGCAACCACACTCCTCCAAACGTAGACGTACCTTCTTGCAAAGGAAGGGAACTACGGGAATCATCTCCGTGTCATCGCGTGCTCCACTCTCGGTTACCTCTATCCCTCTCTAACTCCTATTGCGTAGCTATACCTTGCTTAGTTGATATCCTTGTCATATAGGTAAATTCACTTAGTTGCATATCTAGAGAATTTACCTTTTGTGTCAAGCCTAAATTGAAAAAGAACTAAAAATTGGTTAGCACCTATTCACCCCCCTCTAGGTGCTGCATACGATCCTATCAGTGCGGCAGTCCCAGTCTAGCAAGCCTTTGTGGTCCAGCACCAGTCCTGGTAGGCTAACCAGAGGAAGAACTTCACCCAAGGGGGTGGGGGCATGACTTTCTGTAAAAATTTCACAACGTTGAAGCCACCGCCCATGAAAGAGGGTGCTGCACGTCTAGGAAGTGTATTGGCCGCTAGGGGTCCGCCGTCACATCAGGATATCTGGCAAAGTAGTGAGTTACTACTTATAGTCTCGGGCGCATTTGGAAGCGTCAAACTGTTCATGATGGACATTGGCTCACAAACATTTCAGGGGCCCTCAACAGACGTATTGTGCCAATACATCCAAGTCTTGGAGCCATTCGTCATGCCTGCCACCATCTTCATAGATGTCACGACAACGCCCCTGCCATAGACGAAGGGGGTTGGTGCGCATTCACCAATGGAAGCTGGTAGCCATACCGAGCAAGCTAGGGAATGCCCAAGCCACCAAATCTCAAGGGCCGGCATACCTTGGCCCAGTTGACATGGCAGTCGCCACTGAGCAGTCACTCTGCCTGTCCAACGGGAGAAGTTCGTCGAGGGGAATGTCTGCCAGGACTGACTTGACCAGGGTAAGTTGTCCCGCCTTTGCCATCATGGACGCCTTCCAAGTGGGAAGCATGGGGTTGACGATCTGATTGACAAGGAAGTGGGGCCTGAACCTTACCCGCTGGAGGACCTCAAAGAGTAGCACCTATGAGACCAAATCAAACGCAAGGGTGATGTCCAGCTTGACATTGGTGGGTGGTTCCTTGAGCTTCTGAGCTGGTATATGTCTAGATCCTATTCCCAAACCAGTACATCAGGAAGTAAGATTTTGTGTTCTATATTTTAGTCATATCTCATAATAGCTAATCCATGGGCAAGGACTACTGCAAACAGAAAATGTTATGGGTGTAAAAAACTAGCTACAAGATGCATGCTGTCACTACGACTTTCCCTCTGTTATATATAAATGTAATAACAGTTCGTAATGAATAATGACTCATTTTGAACTAGCTACAATGCAATAGGTGCTGCCAATAAAATAACTTATTGATAGGTTTCAGCAGCACACACAGCGCTGCATCATCGAAACAGAAAATTCTGCAAAGTCAAAAGTCATGCTTCAAAGAGACGAACCATTTGTGTCATCAGGTGATGATTGTTGTTGCTTTTGTAACTCAAGCTTCAAGCATGAAAGGTCTTCCTTGGCTAGTCGGAGATCATACTCAGCGAGTGCCAACTTTTCTTCTGCTGCTATTTTCTCTTCTAGCAAACTCTGTGGATCGGCACCTGTCAAAAACAACATAGATGTGATGCATCAACCAAACCTGCTAAGAAAGCTGGTAGCTCGCAATTATCTATATGCCTGGATAAGTAGCGCAAGAAAACAAGTCAACAAACCAAACTGGATTCCCCCTGAATCCAATGTAAATCATTTTGGACATTGACATGATTTCCAAGGTGATATTTGCCCATCAATTTCTACAAAAATATGTTGTTCCACATAACGTTAAGTGTATATATATATACCGTGCATATGTGATGAAGTGTATTTTATGATGGATCCATACAAATTTGCAGTGGCAGACCAAGAAGGTTTGCTGGGGCAAAGATTTAAGGTGTAAAATTTTAGATAGAAATGCAAGTGCACTTGGTATATGAATGGTCCGCAAAATATTCAATATTTATACAACTATGGAAAAAATAAAACTATAAGAAAACTCCTTTTGCTCAAAACGCTCGGCATCTGCCACACTAGACACTACGACCCAAAATTCCAAATGAGACATATAACGTGTGAGAAGGAAGTGCGTGCACTACAGAATTTTCCTTTTTTGAGATGGGTGCAGTAACGTTTAGAGATGCAGAGATGAGGATTTTTTTTTCTGAACAAGGGCGGTACATGTGGTGCCCACTATGCTCAGCAATTCAGCACCAGGTTACTTAGGTATTTTTATTTTTGAGTGAATGTGACCTATGTCTGTGTGAGACACATTGATGGGCCACTATCGTTAGCCCAGATGCAGAAAGTCATAATAAAATGCCAGCACAGAAACTCATACCATTTACTTAGCATCCCATTTCTCAGCCCTTGGCATGGCAGTATCAAGGTCTGCAGTTCAATGAATCAACGTAGACAAACTAAATGGATACTTTACTTGCACCATCTCAAAAGCTACCAATGATCAATTAAAAATGGCTACCCCAGCTGTTCTGTTTCGGCAACCTCTGTTCATTTAAAAGGTTTATTGGTACTACTCCAGATGTATGCAACGTGCACATGACAAAGGAATGTCAACTGATCGCCGAGGCAAATTACTTAACAGAGAGTTACACGATCAATTTCACGCCGTCCAAGAACCAAGGATCTGAGCTAGTCTCAAATCCGATCATAGAGGAGCGGGGCTGTGGGCCACATATCAGAGAAGGTAAAGGTCGCAATTGCTACATAACAGCCGCAAGATCCAGCCAGCGAGCAGTGTCAGAGACACTGCGTGGTCCGGCGTAGGGAACCGGGACCTGGCGCAGAGGAACGAACTAGCGCAGCGGAGAGATGGGGAAATGGTGGTACCGGGAGGTGCGGAGGAGGCGCGGGCGACCAGGTCAGGCGGGAAGAAGGCAGGGTCGGAGAAGAAGGAGCGGAGGCGGAGTGCCTGCGCGTGTCGGCCGTCCTCCTGCAGCTCCTGCAGCAGCTCGAGCGCCGTGAGGTGGTACTTCTCCTCCAGCAGGAAGTTGACCACACAGTTGCACAGCGACGCCCACCGCTCCTCCGCGGCGCCGCCCGCCGCCTCCATGCTCATCGGGTTCTCTCGGATCCGGACCTTCGACGGCCCCGGCCTCTCTAGCCGGGTCGAGGAGCGGGCGACCCGGACTAGAAGGAAGGGGAAGATCGCGATTTGCGAGGTGGGAGCCACACAACGTGAGGCGTGTGACTTACTTGGGGCCTGATTAGTGATTACATACGAGATGGGTATTCAGTTCTTTTTTAAAGCAACCACATATTATTTCATAAAACGAAAATCAAGTTAAGGAAGCAACACATATGGAAACTAAAAGATAAACTGGGATAAAATAATTGTTTAAAATTTGCAGATAAAATCCTAAAAATTTGAGAAATACAACACGACACCTACTGTTTCTTGCAACCACCATATCCAGTGCCGCAGCCCAACTCCAGTGACTGTAGAGATGGACACAAGAAGAGTCACCGAGCCTCCACCATTGTAAGCTAAAAAAGCACCATCATCAACGAGGTTTTGTGAGTCGATGAACAAGTCTCGCTGCAAGCAACGAGGCACATGTCGTGGCACCTCGACCGGAGGATGTCCCCATGTTGTCTTGGACCAAGATACGACGCCTCCCATCAACGAAGTCATAGAAGAATGGCATATCCACCACCTCCGGACCAACATCTTCGCTCCAGAATAACCACCTTGCCCCGGCCGCCACTGTTGTCGCGGATAGCAACGAACTCCAGTAACACACCGATAAACTGAACTCGCAAGATCTAAAGAAGAGTGAGAAGACCAAGCTGTTGATCTGAAGGACCGAACATCACACGTTTCCATCAACTTCGAGACGCTGCCCAGAAGGTCACCGCCGGTGTGGGAGTAGAGTTGAACCAGATTTTAGCCCGGATGCCGCTCCCACCACCCTAACGGCGCACCACAACAGACAAGACCTAACCCTAACTTCCAGGCTAGAATGGAGACACGAAGTCCCCCTCCCTCACCGCCGCTTGCCGGAGCGGCAAGCGAGAGGAAAAGGGGACCAAGGCCAACACCACGACCGAGTGGAGGAGATTGGGAGGAGTTAGAGTCGTCGCCGCCCTCTGGCGAGGAGGAAGAGGCAAAAACATATGGGAATTTTGTTTGGTTTCTAACAAAACATTTTAGTGCATTTTTGGTTTAACTTTTGCTTGCTCGTATTAGTGCATAAATTTGGTTGTAGAGGAAAACTAAGGTGTTTGGTTATGTGCAAATCTAGGATCCTACAATATATTTTGCTTTTGGCATAAGTTTGTAGCCTACTCGTCATTCCTACCGACTCTAAAGAAAGGGGTACAAAGTAATACTTGAGTATACCAGAGTATGTCTGATCTATAGCCGTGGATCGGGGAGATCCTGGGCATGTGCAGGTTTACGAAAACATGTTTTTTTTGTAGAAAAGGTAAGTTTTAGATTATACAAAAACTATGTCTGTCGGTCCTCACGGTCACGGGTTGTGAGAACTTCGTGGAGTTCCTTTCCCACCGCGATCATAGTTCTTTACCAAAAACATGGAGTGTGTTACTTTTCCTACAAACGACTTAACCCTCTATGCTAAATTATAAATATGTCTCCGTTCACACAGTTCAAAATGGTGTGAGGCTTGACTAAAAGACAAGCAAATCACTGGCCTTTCCGTGATCTAGCACTCCAAAAATCAATGGAGTTTGACAGCAAGATATCTCTTAAAAAAATTACACGTTGCTAAACAAGGTAGAACAAGCACATCTGCCTTATCCGTGTGGCTAAAAAAACAATTTCAAATACACGATAGTCAACGTCCTGCATTTTAGTTAACTTGGCCAATGACTTTTTTGCACCGCCTTTTTCTGGTGTGTTGCTTTTAGTTGCAGTAGTGCACCATGTACTTTCCCTGCGAAACATAAAAGAGAATAAATCAGTGGAAAGGAAAAACAGAAGACATATAGACCTACACACGACACGTTCAATGTACCTACCTTGCGGCTCACGCGTGACGCGGCTCTTCTAATGTAGCAATTGCTACCTTTGGATCCCTAACATGTGGAACCTATCAGATGTGGCAGTAACCTACCGGTGACCAAAATTCAGGCAGGCTAGTTACATTAGAAGATCCTTCTCCACGGCATGCGCACCCTCGCACGGGATTACCCAAAGATTCATTTACTTGATGTTTCCAAGTCTCACGGTGACTTGGTGCCAACATCCAGCATTCATCCCTCATCCAATGTACCCGATTGACTTAAAATTTGAACTAAAAAGTTAAAACTACTCGGAAAAAATTGAAAAAATCAAATAAATCATGCATGTTTCAATTTGTGTTCCGGTGAACTTTCATTCCATTTGAATCAAAGGTTTGTGATTAAATATGCATTTAGTTAAAACTAGTGCTAGAAAACGTAAAATGCTATTTAATCACAAGCTAGTCCAAATAGGATGAAACGTTCACAAGTTTCAAAACGAGACATTTACACTTTGCTGGAATTTTTTCAATTTGTTTTGAGTAGTTTTAGTTTTTCAGTTCGAAATAATAGTTAATCTAGAACATTGGATCTGAGATGAGTGGTACATGTTGGCACCAAGTCACTATGAGACTGAAAGCATCAAGTCACTCAAGCTACGTTCGGCGGCCCACCAAGGGAAAGTTTTAAGCGTCGGCTCCCTATTTGACCCTACGGGAGTCATTTCATGGCCATATCATCCGGGTACACCTAGGCAAAACTCGGGCCGGGCCGGGCCGGGCCAAGCCCGAAAAAGCCCGAACGTAAAATGCCAAGCCCGAGCTCGGCCTGGCCCGACCGCCGGGCCTATAAATTAAGCCCGAACAAGCAAAAAATCCGGCCCGGCCCGAGAAGCCCGGCCCGAACACCGCCTAAAGTGCGAAAGCGCAAGCCCGAGCCCGGCCGGCCCAACGTTCGGGCTCAAAATACAAGCCCGAACCTGGCCCGAAGTGCAAGCCCGACCCGGCCCGGCCCGGGATTTTCGGGCCGAGTCGTCCGGGCCGGGATGCCCATGCCCGAGCTGTACATCCGCGGGGGGGGGGGTGCTATACACCAACCTGGTCGGTGCGGACTAGGTGCCGCACACCCAGGGTGGTTGTTGGGCCGGCCAACCACATCCTTTTTTTTCTTTTTCTTTTTCCGTTTTCTCCTTTTCTGTTGTTTCTTTTCTTCGTTTTTCTACGTCTTTTAAAAATAAAAAAATTAATGTGAACTTTTTTGGGAAACATTTTTTTTCAAAATCTAAACTTTTTAAATATTTTTAAAAAATATTGATACGTCTCAAACGTATCCATAATTTCTTATGTTCCATGCTACTTTTATGATGATACTCACATGTTTTATACACACTTTATGTCATTATTATGCATTTTCCGGCACTAACCTATTGACGAGATGCCGAAGAGCCGATTCGTTGTTTCTCGCTGTTTTTGGTTTCGAAATCCTACAACGGAAATATTCTCGGAATTGGACGAAATCAACGCCCAGGGTTTTATATTTCCACGAAGCTTCCGGAAAGACCGGAGGGGATACGAAGTGGGGCCACGAGGGCCCGTACCCATAGGCCGGCGCGACCAGGGAGGGGCCGCGCCGCCCTATGGTGTGGGTCCCTCGCGCCGCCTCCAACCCTACCCTTCCGCCTACTTAAAGTCTTCGTCGCGAAACCCCCGTGCCGAGAGCCACGATACGAGAAAACCTTCCGGAGACGCGGCCGCCGCCAATCCCATCTCGGGGGATTCGGGAGATCGCCTCCCGGCACCCTGCTCGGAGAGGGGAATCATCTCCCGGGAGGACTCTTCATCGCCATGATCGCCTCCGGATTGATGTGTGAGTAGTTCACCCCTGGACTATGGGTCCATAGCAGTAGCTAGATGGTTGTCTTCTCCTCATTGTGCTATCATGTTAGATCTTGTGAGCTGCCTATCATGATCAAGATCATCTATTTGTAATGCTACATGTTGTGTTTGTTGGGATCCGATGAATATGGAATACTATGTCAAGTTGATTATCAATCTATCATATATGTGTTGTTTATGTTCTTGCATGCTCTCCGTTGCTAGTAGAGGCTCTGGCCAAGTTGATACTTGTAACTTCAAGAGGGAGTATTTATGCTCGATAGTGGGTTCATGCCTCCATTGAATGCGGGACAGTGACAGAAAGTTCTAAGGTTGTGGATGTGTTGTTGCCACTAGGGATAAAACATCAATGTTTTGTCTAAGGATATTTGTGTTGATTACATTACGCACCATACTTAATGCAATTGTCTGTTATTTGCAACTTAATACTGGAAGGGGTTCGGATGATAACCTGAAAGTGGACTTTTTAGGCATAGATGCATGCTGGATAGCGGTCTATGTACTTTGTCGTAATGCCCTGATTAAATCTCATAGTAGTCATCGTGATATGTATGTGCATTGTTATGCCCTCTCTATTTGTCAATTGCCCAACTATAATTTGTTCACCCAACATGCTATTTATCTTATGGGAGAGACACCACTAGTGAACTGTGGACCTCGGTCCATTCTTTACATCTGAAATACAATCTACTGCAATATTTATTCTTTAATGTTCTTCGCAAACAAACATCATCTTCCACACTATACGGTTAATCCTTTGTTTTCAGCAAGCCGGTGAGATTGACAACCTCACTATTACGTTGGGGCAAAGTATTTTGATTGTGTTGTGCGGGTTCCACGTTGGCGCGGAATCCCGGGTGTTGCGCCGCACTACACTCCGCACCAACAACCTTCACGTGTTCCTTGACTCCCTACTTGGTTCGATAACCTTGGTTTCTTGCGAGGGAAAACTTGCTATCGTACGCATCACACCTTCCTCTTGGGGTTCCCAACGGACATGTGTTAACCGCACGCATCAAGCTCTTTTTCCGGTGCCGTTGCCGGGGAGATCAAGACACGCTACAAGGGAGACTCCCACATCCAATCTCTTTACTTTGTTTTTGTCTTGCTTTTACTTTATTTTATTTACTGCTTTGTTTGTTCTCTATGTTAAAAAATACAAAAAAAATAGTTGCTAGTTTTACTTTATTTACTGTCTTGTTGCGTTCTCTATATTAAAAACACAAAAAAATTAGTTACTTGCATTTAGTTTATTTTGTTATCATGTCTATCTCTGTACCTGTTAATTCACCTGAGTCTGAACACTCTAGTGATGATCTTTATGAATATTATGTGAAAATTGATGATGATTTTATTGATAAATGTAATGCTACTACTGGTACAAGCAACATTAAAAAACTTCTTGCACAACACTCTGTTAGACATAAACTAGGTCCTAATGCTAGTACTATAAATTTAGCCTCTATAAAACGTATTACAAATGCTCTCATTAAAGCTAGAGAAGAGAAATTAAAACTTGAAACTTCTATTCCTAGGAAGTTAGAAGATGGTTGGGAGCCCATCATTAAGATAAGGGTAAATGATTTTGATTGTAATGCTTTATGTGATCTTGGTGCAAGTATTTCTGTTATGCCTAAGAAAATCTATGATATGCTTGACTTGCCACCATTGAAAAATTGTTATCTGGATGTTAATCTTGCTGATAATGCTATAAAGAAACCTTTGGGGAGGATTGATAATGTTCGCATTATGGTTAACAATAACCTTGTCCGCGTTGATTTTGTTGTCTTGGATATTGAATGCAATGCATCTTGTCCCATTATATTGGGAAGACCTTTTCTTCGAACTTGTTGGTGCTACTATTGATATGAAGGAAGGTAATATTAAGTATCAATTTCCTCTCAAGAAAGGTATGGAATACTTCCCTAGAAAGAGAATGAAGTTACCTTATGATTCTATTATTAGAACAAATTATGATGTTGATGCTTCATCTCTTGATGTTACTTGATTCACACTTTCGCGCCTAGGCTGAAGGCGTTAAAGAAAGCGCTTATGGGAGACAACCCATTATTTTACTTCTGCACTTTTGTTTTATATTTGAGTCTTGGAAGTTGTTACTACTGTAGCAACCTCTCTTTATCTTTATTTTATTGCATTGTTGTGCCAAGTAAAGTCTTTGATAGTAATGTTGATACTAGATTTGGATTACTGCGCAGAAACATATTTCTTACTGTCACGAAATTGAGTAGTCCTGTCTGTAGGTAACTCAGAAAATTCTGCCAATTTACGTGCCTGATCCTCAGATATGTACGCAACTTTCATTCAATTTGAGCTTTTTCATCTGAGCAAGTTAAGTGCCCCAGAAAAAATCGTCTTTACGGACTGTTCTGTTTTGACAGATTCTGCCTTTTATTTCGCATTACCTGTTTTGCTATGTTTGATGGATTTCTTTGTTCCATTAACTTTCAGTAGCTTTGTGAAATGTCCAGAAGTGTTAAGAATGATTATGTCACCTCTGAATATATGAATTTTCAATTATGCACTAACCCTCTAATGAGTTTGTTTCGAGTTTGGTGTGGAGGAAGTTTTCAAGGGTCAAGAGAGGAGGATGATACAATATGATCAAGAAGAGTGAAAAGTCTAAGCTTGGGTATGCCCCCGTGGTTCATCCCTGCATATTTCAAGAAGACTCAAGCATCTAAGCTTGGGGATGCCCAAGGCATCCCCTTCTTCATCGACAACTTATCAGGTCACCTCTAGTGAAACTATATTTTTATTCGATCACATCTTATGTGCTTTACTTGGAGCGTCTGTTTGCTTTTGTTTTTGTTTTTGTTTGAATAAAATCGAATCCTAGCATTCTTTGTATGTGAGAGAGACACGCTCCGCTGTTGCATATGAACACATGTGTTCTTAGTGCTACTTTTAATGTTCATGGCGAAGGTTAAAACTGCTTCGTTCATCGTTATATGGTTGGAAACAGAAAATGCTTCATGTGGTAATTGGTATAATGTCTTGAATAATTTGATACTTGGCAATTGTTGTGCTCATATAGGTCATGTTTAAGCTCTTGCATCATGTACTTTGCACCTATTAATGAAGAACTACATAGAGCTTGTTAAAATTTGGTTTGCATGATTGATCTCTCTGAGTCTAGATATTTTCTGGTTAAGGTGTTTGAACAACAAGGAAGACAGTGTAAAGTCTTATAATGCTTGCAATGTGTTCTTATGTAAGTTTTGCTGTACCGGTTTATACTTGAGTTTGCTTCAAACAACCTTGCTAGCCTAAGCCTTGTATTGAGAGGGATTACTTCTCGTGCATCCAAAACCTTGAGCCAAAACCTATGCCATTTGTGTCCACCATACCTACCTACTACATGGTATTTCTCTGCCATTCCAACGTAAATTACTTGAGTGCTACCTTTAAAATTTCATTCTTTGTCTTTGCAATACATAGCTCATGGGAAAATAGCTTAAAAACTATCGTGGTAAAGAATATGTAGCTTATGTATCTTATTTCTTATAAGTTGCTTGTTGAGCGGTAACCATGTTTCTGGGGACGCCATCAACTTTTACACCTTTGTTGAATATCATGTGAGTTGCTATGCATGTTCGTCTTGTATGAAGTAAGGGCGATTTTCATGATCAAATGGTTTGAGTATGCATATTGTTAGAGAAGAACATTGGGCCGCTAACTAAAGCCATGAATCATGGTGGAAGTTTCGGTTTGGACACAAATCCTCAATCTCTTATGAGAATATTAACTGTTGTTGAATGCTTAAGCATTAAAAAGAGGAGTCCATTATCTGTTGTCTATGTTGTCCCGATATGGATGTCTAAGTTGAGAATAATCAAAAGCGAGAAATCCAATGCGAACTTTCTCCTTAGACCTCTGTACGAGCGGCATAGAGGTACCCCTTTGTGACACTTGGTTGAAACATATGTTATGCAATGATAATCCGTGTTAATCCAATCTAATTAGGACAAGGTGCGAGCACTATTAGTATTCTATGCATGAGGCTTGCAACTTATAGGATGTCTTATACATAACACATATGAATTATTACTACCGTTGACAAAATTGTTTCTATGTTTTCGAAATAAAAGCTCTAGCACAAAAATAGTAATCCATGCTTCCCTCTGCGAAGGGCCATTCTTTTACTTTATGTTGAGTCAGTTTACCTACTTCTTTCTATCTTAGAAGCAAACACTTGTGTCAAGCTGTGTGCATTGATTCTTACATGTTTACCTATTGCACTTGTTATATTGCTTTATGTTGACAATTATCCATGAGATATACATGTTGAAGTTGAAAGCAACCGCTGAAACTTATATCTTCCTTTGTGTTGCTTCAAAGCTTTCTACTAAGAATCTATTGCTTTACGAGTTAACTCTTATGCAAGTCTTATTGATGCTTGTCTTGAAAGTACTATTCATGAAAAGTCTTTGCTATATGGTTCAGTTGTTTAACCAATGTCTTTACCATTGCTTCGAATCGCTGCATTCATCTCATATGCTTTACAATAGTATTGATCAAGATTATGATAGCATGTCACTTCAGAAATTATCCTTGTTATCGTTTACCTACTCGAGGGCGAGTAGGAACTAAGCTTGGGGATGCTTGATACGTCTCAAACGTATCCATAATTTCTTATGTTACATGCTACTTTTATGATGATACTCACATGTTTTATACACACTTTATGTCATTATTATGCATTTTCCGGCACTAACCTATTGACAAGATGCCGAAGAGCCAGTTGCTATTTTCTGCTGTTTTTGGTTTCAGAAATCCTACAAAGGAAATATTCTCGGAATTGGACGAAATCAACGCCCAGGGTCTTATATTTCCACGAAGGTTCCAGAAGACCGGAGGGGATACGAAGTGGGGCCACGAGGGCCCGTACCCATAGGCCGGCGCGGCCGAGGGGGGGCCCGCGCCGCCCTATGGTGTGGGTCCCTCGCGCCGCCTCCAACCCTACCCTTCCGCCTACTTAAAGTCTTCGTCGCGAAACCCCCTGTACCGAGAGCCACGATACGGAAAACCTTCCAGAGACGCAGCCGCCGCCAATCCCATCTCGGGGGATTCAGGTGACATAGGTACACCCAATGGGCCTGCCGAAAGTGGTACCCGGGGTTTAATGAAGGCCCACGACCGAAGAATAAGAAGATTCGGAAGCCCAAAGATATTGTTAAGGAAAGTTAGAGTTGTAATAGAAGTTATCGTTTGTAATCTTGCGGGACGGGTCGAAACCCTCCCGGAATCCGTAAACTTGTATATTACGAAACCCTCGACTCCACCTCCTATATAAGGGGGGTCGAGGGACAAAGAGAGGATCGAATCTACTGTCAACACAACCCTAGTTTTTACATTGTCGAGCACTTTTCGGCTGAAACCTTCGAGATCTACTTGCCCTCTACATCCAACGAAACCCTAGTCTACAATCCGTAGGCATTGATAAGTTAATCCCTTGTCAATTGGCGCCGTCGCGTGGGGTTTAGAGGTTGCAAGGAGCTGATCTCGACGGCACGTCCAGAATCGTCAACTTCGTCGGTAGCAAGCAATGCGATGGATCGAGGTAAACGGGAACAAACTGATCTAGTCAATTTTATTCCTCACCCGCCCTCCCGTTTGGATGCATGTGCGTATCTGGAGGAGCCCATCGTCATGACGTTCGGAGAATTCCGATTTAGCGTCAACAAGGAAGGATCTTATCGTCTCGAAGTTCCGATCTCGTCGGAATTTTCAGCGATCGATTCGACTTTCATCGAGCGATGAAGAATTTTCGTCGTCACGCTTCATCAACACCAAGGCAGGCGGAAAGTTCGCCAAGATCTTCGGCGACACATCCTTCGGGTCGTCGTGGACTCCTTTATAAGCGATGACTCGACGATGGCGTCGACATCTTCAACTTCATCGACAAATCTGGCCGCCATCGGAAAGGTCTTCACCAAACTCTACGATGGTGTCACCAATCTCGACAAAAATCAACACCCAAAATATCATCAAGTCTATGCAATCGAGGAGGCAAGCCGAGCAACACCAGAAACGTCAGAGGCTTTCGACGATTTGGGAAACCCATACGTCGATCCCGTGATCTTAGAAGAGGCCTAGGCACTAAATATGTCGGGTCTTCGCCTCGCGAAAGAGTCCAACTCCCACAAGCAGCGTGGGATAGAGCCGCAAGAGCTATGGACTGGTACGGAACCAATGACTACAACCGCTCTCGCCGAAGAGTTACATGCCTATCAATATAGACTTGCTCGTGTGAGTAGGAAGCTGGAATAACAAACGGCTTCCTTAAACGGAGAAAGGAAGCAGCTTCCGCGTCAAGTAGGCGAAGAGCGGAGACTAAGCCGACAATCAGGAACTTCGGGAGATAGTCACAGAGAGGCTCGAAGGAGAGCAAGATCCCGACTGCAAAATATACCCGAAGCAGAGAGGGATCATCTGATTCAAAACCTCGACATGTCTTTCATGACGATCGACACCGGGGAAATATTATCCCTAAAACACCGTAAGCTGGGTACATGGCAACGCAAGCTTATATCCTCGCGTCCAGACCACCCCCTGGGGATCCGAGAGAAGCGTTATTCAACATGGCAATGGCAGGAGTTGGAGTCATGGGAACAGCATTCACAGCTACACCTCCCGAAGGAACCGCAAGGCAAAATAGTCCACGACCCATCGCGGCGAAGTGCAAGATCCACCGAGAACAAGTGGGGCAAGAGATACAACGGCTCAAGCAAGGGTAGACGAGAGCGCGACAAGAAAGAAGAGAACATCGGCATTCACCGAAGTTGCGGATGAAGATTCGTGCGGGCTCCCGTGCATTACGAGACGAGTCCGAAAACTCGAGTCCGTCGAGGTTCAAGCTACCGAAAACTTCAAGAAATTCGACGGATTACGGGATCCCGAAGATTGGCTCGTTGACTACCTCGAGATGGTGAAGTTGATAGGAGGAACCGGGGCAACGGCTATGCAAAGCATCCAGAGTACATCCCGAGTGGAGCCGCACGATCTTGGATAAAGAAAGTTCCCCGAGGTTCTATCGACAACCTGGGATAGTTTCGAAGACATCTTCGTAAAAAATTTACGGTCCACTCAGCAAGAAACCGGCATCATTGGAAGAGTTGAGGGCGTGTAGACGGAAACACGACGAATCTATGAGAAAATATATACGAGAGGTGGAACATCATCAAAAACTCGGCGAAAGACATATCCGACGAGAGGGCAATAGATGCGTTCGTGGTAGGAATTCGGCGAGGAGATTTTGTCGAAGACCTAGGAAGAACTAACCCAAAAACAATATCGGCATTGATGGAAATAGCAAACAAGTGGGCGGATGGAGAAGAAGCTATACATAACAAGCGACACGAAGTCGCCGAGAGGAGGACCGCAGTCGAAATTTTCAAAATAGAAGGCGATTTTCTCGCCGGTTCTACAACAATGATGCTCCTGGCCACATATCGGGTACCGGGTTCGAGAAACCCCGGAGGAAGCAATCAAGGTAATTACCAAAGAGGTAACGGGCAACAAGGCGACAACAGAAGTGACTACCGTGATAATAGGCAAAATAGTGGACCAAGGTTTCGGAGACCATATGTGTCTCCCGAGGAAATGATGAACGGACCATGTCAGATGCATTTTTACCTTGATAATGATGGGAAGAGGCGAGTCGGGACATGCGCGGGAAGGATTGTCGGAATTTTCAAGCAATGTTGCGAGCCGCGGGGATGGCCAACGCTCAAGCGATGAATAGAAACCCCCGGGGACCAAGGAGCGAGATACATCTACCACCTCCTCCCGCAATTACGGACGAAAATCGACACCGGCTCGGAATAGCGGCAGCACCACAGCCACCTCCATATGTCGACCCTAACTCTAATGGTGCGGTCTTGATGATTCAGAAAGCCGGGCCATCTAACGGGCGCGAGAAAGTAATTTCGCGGCAGAGTATTCATGGCAGAAAAGATGCCTCCACCAACGGTTGACTATCTAAATTGGTCGGGACGAGGACATTGGCTTCACAATTGCGGATCACCGCGGCGGGTTCCTCGACCGAGGGCAATCCGCACTTATCTTACCCGCGGTAATTGCCGGTTTTGATGTGTCGAGAGTCTTTATAGATGGCGGCGGCGACACCAAGCCTTATGTGCGCGGATACATTGAGGAAGATGAACATATCCCTGGCAAATCTAGCACCAGCCGATACACGTTTCCACGGGATCACGCCGGATAAACCAAGTTATCCGTTGGGGCAAGATCAATCTCGACGTGCGGTTGGGACCCGAGAAAACTACGGGATTGAGAAATTAGAGTTTGAAGTCGTGGATTTCCCGTCGCAATATCACGCTTTGTTGGGACGACCGGCATATGCCGCATTTATGGCGGTACCTCACTGGGCTATTCATTTATTGTGGAGGTTGCTCGGACCCATTTCCCGGCTCCGTCATGCAAGAATCAGCTTGTATCCCCACGTCCGCTTTCTTAGCATCATCTCATAAAACACCGTAGTGCCCGTATGATAGGGTTAAAAAATAAAAGGGAAAAACTTTCCGTCCGTTTTCGAAGAAGAAAAAGAAATGAGAGCAAAAAGGGAAAAGGAAATGGCATTTTGCGGAAAACGAAAGGAAACTAAGAATCATAAAAGGAAACGGAAATGAAAATCTAGGAGTCAAGCTCGACGGAAACAAAAATGGCAAAGGAAATTCCGGATAAACAAATATGAAGAGTTTCCGCAAATGTAACCTAGAGAGGCCCATGTTCTTGGTAGGCCTACATTTACACATGAAACTAGGGCCTGTGTCCACCTACTACCTAGTCCTTAACTCCTGGCCATCGCCGGCTTTCCTACAAGACTAGCGATAGCGGTTAAGCGATCAGCTCACGAATAGTCTTAGTGTCGACGCTACAATATTTGTATGAACTTGCGCGTCTAAGTGTTAGAAACTAGGTCTACATTGGCCACTAAAAGGATATCTTAACTTAGTCACCTTTGGCTGCACTAGATACATCCTGGACTTGGACAAAGTTGAGACACCCTTTAGTGACGGAGGGGTAGTACTTTATGTTGAATTGTCGCTGGCTAAAGTTGAGGATATTCCTGTCTTATTGTCTACTTCGTTATATGTGCCTTTCTGGTATACGTATTCAAGGTAATATGCCACCATTTTACTGTGACAAATATTCATTTT
>NC_061508.1:48039561-48102254 GCF_022539505.1 Lolium rigidum
AGGAAATTTTTTGTTTTCTATGCTATGAATCCCATCAACATCAAAACATCATCACGTTGAAAATGTGTTACCATGATCATGATCTATCTTTGAAATTGGCGTATCCGCTAAATCTTGCAAAGTATAATGATAAAAAATTGTGAGAACGTACTAGTACTTCTGTTCAAATCTGAGTGCAACATCAAATCATCATCACGTTGAAAATTTGTTACCATGACCATGACCAATCTCTGAAATTCGCTCATCCGCTAAATCTTGAAAAGTATAATGATAAAAAAAATTGTGAGACCGTACTAGTACTTCTGTTCAAGGCCGAGTGCAACATCAAATCATCATCACGTTGAAAATTTGTTACCATGATCATGAGCTATCTCTGAAATCCAATTCATAAACGCGCCTAAAATATTTCAGGATTGCTGGGAGTTTTGGCCTCTCGACGGAGAGTTGATTTCGAATATGGCTATAGCCAAGTAATATATAATACTACTAATATAAAAAGGATAGATCATGGTAGTAGCTCTGCTCAGAAATTTAAGGTCAGGGGTCACATCAAGTCATCATATATCAAATAAGTTACTCCCATGTTCTCCAAACTCTATTCCAAAAAGGCAACTGAAATATTTCGGGTTTAGTTGGCGGGAGGTTTTGCTGCTCCACTGGGATTTTGATTTTAATCGTGGCTACAGTTGAAACGATGATAATAGTAATAGGAAAAAGGTGCACCAGCGCGGTACCTCTGTTCAGGAATCCAAGGCCTAGGGTCACATCAAGTCATAATCACAAACAAATCGGTTCCCATTTTCTCCAAACTTCAATTCAGACACGCTTACCAAATATCTCGGGTTTAATTAGCGGGAGGTTACCGCCCGATAGAGATTTTGAATTTGACTGTTGTTGAAGTAAATAATAACTATGGAGTATAAATTTGGTAGCGTGATGCTCTGCTCAAGAATTCAAGCCCGAGGACACATCCACAAATCATACATACCGTATCTTTAAAGAAAATTGGGTCCTTTACTACATGGACCAAAACATAAATAATACTACTCCCGTCCATACATAAGTGACTAAACTTTGTCTAGACATGGTTTCATCTATATATGTTTTTAGTGTGTAGATACATCCATATATTGAAGGGAAAAAAGTGAGCCGCTAACTTTTTGAATAGAGCGAGTAATACAATTCGGATAAACAATGGTGTAGTAAAACAAATACTCCTGCCATCATAAAACAAAACACAGACTGACTAAAATATATGTACAGATCACGAACAAGGTTTCATCAGAATACGAACATATACATGCAGAGATGACCGTTCGATCACATAAAACAATGCTTTATTTCCTGCAGAGATATAATGGGAAAGCCTTGGTCGAATCAAACAAGAAGGTAATAAATCGCAAATATAGTACCAGATATATGTGCATGCTCATGTATTGTTACGGACTAAATCATACATTGCAATTTGTTAACAGGCAACTTTCAGCAAACTCAGGGATGAACATATATACTTTATGATATTCCACAGATCGAATGATGCATTCAAGAATATCCCTCGGAAGATCAAGGATCGGAGTGCTTCCAAACACAATGAACAACATGAGACAGTACTAATTGATTAGTAATATGCACCCAGAAGGTACTCGGTCACAATCTTCATTTACTACCTACACAAACATATGAATAATGAAGAACCCTTACATAAAGCATTTCCTAAGAGATACACATTCACCTATCAAGACGCGCACCGAAGCATCCGACGTGTTTGCCTCCGTCGTAGAAACATATCATGCAGATGTCTCCATTGCTTAGTTCTGCACCCGTGACCACATCTGGCCAACAGTATTTCATGATTGCATGCCCATTTGCAACCGTGTTTAGACGCACTTGTGTACCATGCCACGACGATGATGTGATGCAAATTGTCGGAATTGTGATTGGCACATTGGTAAGCCTTTTGAGGTGTTTTTCAGCATACTGCTTATCGAAAATCTATGAAATTGCATGATCAAAAGTTTAAAGATCACAATTGATTGTTTTCAACCTTACTGATTTTTATATGAGTAAGGTTTAGCTGTACCATTTTTCCTCTCGAAAGGTGTGTTGCTGCCTTTGAAATTCTGCATACATAGTATGGAATTTCTGGCTTGTAGCTTCTTACTTGCTGCTGCAGATGCCTCAAGCTTGCCTCGTTCATGTCAACTTCATTGCCAAAGTGGCAGTACTTATCAAACCGATATACCATGTATGCCACGACCTTCGTAACAAATCAGCAGATCATATAGGACTAATATATTAACAAATTATTATGCTTTCATAAATGCATTATTTGTTTGGTGGAGAATGAAACGAAATAATAAATTATGAAATGTTGTTTACCTCTTGAGACGATTTCTTATTTGTCGCTTTCGATGTCACTCAGGTTGATAACCGGGGGTTCGGCGTCGCTCTCGATGTCACTCAGGTTGATGACCGGGGGTTCAGCAGCCATAACTCACAAAACTATCTCATATTATCATAGAGTTAGCATTTTTGATATATTATTTTTATTATAATTTAAAAGTGTGATTAAGAATATATGATGCGTGTTAAACTCACATATCTTTTCATTGTAGAAATATGGAGGCATGTGATTATATCGTAATATAAATGATGTCTAACCGAACACATATTTTGTTTTCCATATATCAACCCAGAATAGACGCACCAGAATATACTTATTCTATGCTATGCTCTTTTTATGCATTCCCACCAGAGCCAACTATGATCTTGATGTTTTTTCCACATATGAACACTCTTAGCAGAAAACTTACGGGTATCCGACTTAATCTCACAGCTCTACACTAATCAAGAGTTAAACCCGGTACAAAAGGGGGATGCCAACAAAATATGCAGTAGAGATACACAGGAGCCACACCTGTCAATGGTACTTGTCTGCCAGTGATGGAAGCTTTGAATGCTCGAGGAGATATTATCCTCGATCTTGGTCACCGTCGCTGCAATCCTCTAAATGTTTTTGTCAGACCTAGGGTGATGGGGGTGTCTGTATAAGGTCGGGGATGGTTTTATTGTTCTTATTCTGGCAAAGCAAAGAAGACATCAATACTGTTGTCACGTGAACACATATAAAATATATAAGGGAGATATGAGTCTCGTGAACCTCTTCCCGCAATGAATCACGCGGTGCAGAATCGCGACCATCACAATATGTCATCAAGGTACTGCCACACATGCACCCGATGCACCACATGGGACAAAACGCTCTTTGTAAACTGCCACAGGAGGTCGGTATGAACCGCCTTGGATCACGCGGTGCAGAACCGTGATAAACACACTAAGGCCGTGATGCACTGCCGTAACTTTAGTCGATGCACCGCACGAGAAGAAACGCCCTGCATCCTAGCATGTCCTGATAAGTAATTCCACGTGTACTTCCCTCGTAGTAAGCTCGGTCGATGCACCGTATGCACCATATGGTAATAAACGCCATGCACCATAGCGTGACCTGCTGAGAAATACCATGTGCACCGCCCCAGTACAAATTCATGCACCACCCACTACAAAGGAAAACATTTTTTTTGACAAATCACTTTCGTCATGTTAAGGCCAATTTTCGTCAAGGATTACTTCGCGGTGACAAAATTTGATCGTCATGGGGTTCGTCAAGGAAGCTCCGTCATAAAATATCGGGGGTGACGGTATGCATTTTTTCGTCAACGTCAAATGTTTGATGGTGACGACATCGCAAATTCGTCAACATCAAAGGTTCATTGTTGACAGACGGGTTTGTCACGAAAAATTGCAACTTTCGTCAATATCTAAATCTTGGGAAGCTTCGATTGGTCCGAAAAAAGCATACGTGGCCTTACATGTGGGTCCATTTGGCTTCGACAACATGGGTCCGACGGCGCCGACATGGATATACGGTGGGACCCACAAAATATTATGACAAGCTGGACCCACAATATTCGACCGGTGGGATCCACAAAATTCAGACAAGTGGGACCAGGTTGTTGCCGACATATGGGTCCCAATAATGCTGATCGGTGGGACCCACAAATTCCGACAAGTCGGACCGGAAATTGGTGCCACGTGGTTTCATTTAATAGTGACGTTGTGACATTTTCCGTCACCTTTTGAATTTGACAAAATTTGAGAGCATTTGAATTATTTGCGAAATTTGGGAAACAAAAAAAACTGGCGAAATATCAAAAAGTAGACAATAAATATCATACTTAAATGGTGGCACAAGAAGTATATATGTCTCTCACGGAACCGAAAGATTCATAAGAAAATTACAATTGGAACACAAAGAAATTAAAAGACCTATGATTAATAATGTTGTAGGACGGTGGTGCAATAGATTAGTTGCCCCGGGATTGAGACATGGATGGTGGGTCGGGATGTCCTCAAGAGCAAATTAAGCACGGCATCCATTTCACGTCGACCTCTTTTCATAAGCCGAGTCTTTTCTTCTTGGGCTTTCTTCACGGCTTCAAGTTCTTCCTCCTGCTTCTTCCTGATCTCTTCAAATTTTTCATCTTGTTCTTGCGAGTCTTGCTCGCATCTCAACGTAGTACGTTTCAGGTTGCTGTATGGAGTTACGCTCTTGATCTGCGGTCTTTGTTGTAGCTCTCGGATGCGATACGTCTCCGACGTATCGATAATTTCTTATGTTCTATGCCATATTATTGATGATACCTACATGTTTTATGCACACTTTATGTCATATTCGTGCATTTTCCGGAACTAACCTATTAACAAGATGCCGAAGTGCCGGTTCCTGTTTTCCGCTGTTTTTGGTTTCGAAATCCTAGTAACGAAATATTCTCGGAATTGGACGAAACGAAGACCCGGGGGTCTATTTTTCCACGGAGCTTCCGGAAGACCGAAGAACATACGAAGTGGGGCCACGAGATGGCGACACCACAAGGCGGCGCGGCCTAGGGGGCCCGCGCCGCCTATGGTGTGGCCCCCTCGTCGAGCCCCCGACTGCCGCCCTTCCGCCTACTTAAAGCCTCCGTCGCGAAACCCACGAGGCGAAAAACCACGATACGGAAAACCTTGCGAGACGCCGCCGCCGCCGATCCCATCTCGGGGGATTCCGGAGATCTCCTCCGGCACCCTGCCGGAGAGGGGATTCATCTCCCGGAGGACTCTACACCGCCATGGTCGCCTCCGGAGTGATGAGTGAGTAGTTCACCCCTGGACTATGGGTCCATAGCAGTAGCTAGATGGTTGTCTTCTCCTCATTGTGCTTCATTGTTGGATCTTGTGAGCTGCCTAACATGATCAAGATCATCTATCTGTAATACTCTATGTTGTGTTTGTCGGGATCCGATGGATAGAGAATACCATGTCATGTTAATTATCAAGTTATTACATATGTGTTGTTTATGATCTTGCATGCTCTCCGTTACTAGTAGAGGCTCGGCCAAGTTTTTACTTTTAACTCCAAGAGGGAGTATTTATGCTCGATAGTGGGTTCATGCCGCATTGACACCGGGACGATGATGAGAAAGTTCTAAGGTTGTGTTGTGCTTGTTGCCACTAGGGATAAAACATTGGCGCTATGTCCAGAGGATGTAGTTGTTGATTACATTACGCACCATACTTAATGCAATTGTCACGTTGTTAGCAACTTAATACTGGAGGGGGTTCGGACGATAACTCTGAAGGTGGACTTTTTAGGCATAGATGCGGTTGGATGGCGGTCTATGTACTTTGTCGTAATGCCCAATTAAATCTCACTATACTTATCATGTCATGTATGTGCATTGTTATGCCCTCTCTATTTGTCAATTGCCCGATCGTAATTTGTTCACCCAACATGCTTTTATCTTATGGGAGAGACACCTCTAGTGAGCTGTGGACCCCGGTCCATTCTTTAATCTTGAAATACAAATCTGCTGCAATACTTGTTTTCTTGTTTTCTCGCAAACAATCATCTTCCACACAATACGGTTAATCCTTTGTTACAGACAAGCCGGTGAGATTGACAACCTCACTTTGTTTCGTTGGGGCAAAGTACTTTGGTTGTGTTGTGCAGGTTCCACGTTGGCGCCGGAATCCCTGGTGTTGCGCCGCACTACATCCCGCCGCCATCAACCTTCAACGTGCTTCTTGGCTCCTCCCTGGTTCGATAAACCTTGGTTTCTTTACGAGGAAAACTTGCTGCTGTGCGCATCATACCTTCCTCTTGGGGTTGCCCAACGAACGTGTGAAATACACGCCATCAAGCTCTTTTACGGCGCCGTTGCCGGGGAGATCAAGACACGCTGCAAGGGGAGTCTCCACTTCCCAATCTCTTTACTTTGTTTTTGTCTTGCTTTATTTTATTTACTACTTTGTTTGCTGCATTATATCAAAACACAAAAAAATTAGTTGCTAGCTTTACTTTATTCTATGTCTTGTTTGCTATATCAAAAACACAAAAAAAAAATTAGTTACTTGCATTTACTTTACTTAATTCATCATGTTTCCTTTTAATTTTACCACAAAGAACATACCGGTAGGACAAGGGTCTATAATTGGGAGGAACAATATAGAAGAATTTTTCACCCATGTTAGTACCGTTGAAGATTTTGAAGATAGACACTTGGTAGAACTTGCTCCTACTTATGAAATTGCTGCTGCTGCTTTAGTTCACTTGTTGGAAACTAAATTTGTTAATCTCAATCCTATAATCCAACACATGTTTCTTACACTTGGAGATATGGAAGAGGGGGAAAAGAAAGATTTTGTTTTAGAAACCCTTCTTAGAGAATTTGGTGGTCTAGCAAGAGAGGCTAGAAAGGTGTTTGCTAAATTTAATATGCTTGGTTCTCATACTAATTTTGTTGGTCTCCTTGAAAAAATGGATATGGATAGGATAAGGTACACTAATAATGCTAATGATGGTGGGGAGATCAAAGCACCAATACCATGTATACTCCTAGCTATGAATGATGCACTAGAACATAACTATGCTTGGCTTGTTCTCGAAAATTTGTTCGATGAGAGTAGCAAGCCCAAGACTAACGAGAAGGGAGACGCTGAAACTTATGTATCCAATATACTATGCATGGTTGAGAAAACTCCAAACCCCGCTGTAGGTACATCCCCCTTCGATGTTACTTGAGTTACACTTTCTGCGCCTAGCTGAAAGGCGTTAAAGAAAAGCGCTTATGGGAGACAACCCATGTTTTTACTCCAGTATTTTTGTTTTATATTTGTGTCTTGGAAGTTGTTTACTACTGTAGCAACCTCTCCTTATCTTAGTTTTGAGTTTTGTTGTGCCAAGTAAAGTCTTTGATAGAAAAGTAAGTACTAGATTTGGATTATTGCGCAGTTCCAGCATTTCTTTCTCTGTCACGAATCTGGGTCTATCTCCCTGTAGGTAGCTCAGAAAATTAAGCCAATTTACGAGCATGATCCTCGGATATGTACGCAACTTTCATTCAATTTGAGCATTTTCGTTTGAGCAAGTCTGGTGGCCTAATAAAATCCATCTTTACGGACTGTTCTGTTTTGACAGATTCTGTCTTTTATTTCGCATTGCCTCTTTTGCTATGTTGGATGAATTTCTTTGATCCATTAATGTCCGAGTAGCTTTATGCAATGTCCGAAGTGTTAAGAATGATTGTGTCACCTCCGAACATGTGAATTTTTATTATGCACTAACCCTCTGATGAGTTGTTTCGAGTTTGGTGTGGAGGAAGTTTTCAAGGATCAAGAGAGGAGTATGATGCAATATGATCAAGGAGAGTGAAAGCTCTAAGCTTGGGGATGCCCCGGTGGTTCACCCCTGCATATTCTAAGAAGACTCAAGCGTCTAAACTTAGGGATGCCCAAGGCATCCCCTTCTTCATCGACAACATTATCAGGTTCCTCCCCTGAAACTATATTTTTATTCCGTCACATCTTATGTACTTTACTTGGAGCGTCTGTTTCTTTTTGTTTTTTGTTTTGTTTGAATAAAATGGATCCTAGCATTCACTTTATGGGAGAGAGACACGCTCCGCTGTAGCATATGGACAAATATGTTCTTAGGCTCTACTCATAGTATTCATGGCGAAGTTTCATCTTCGTTAAATTGTTATATGGTTGGAATTGGAAAATGCTACATGTAGTAACTCTAAAATGTCTTGGATAATTTGATACTTGGCAATTGTTGTGCTCATGTTTAAGCTCTTGCATCATATACTTTGCACCCATTAATGAAGAAATACTTAGAGCTTGCTAATTTGGTTTGCATATTTGGTTTCTCTAGAGTCTAGATAACATCTAGTATTGAGTTTTGAACAACAAGGAAGACGGTATGGAGTCTTATAATGTTTACCATATGTATTTTATGTGAGTTTTGCTGTACCAGTTCATCCTTGTGTTTGTTTCAAATAACCTTGCTAGCCTAAACCTTGTATCGAGAGGGAATACTTCTCATGCATCCAAAATACTTGAGCCAACCACTATGCCATTTGTGTCCACCATACCTACCTACTACATGGTATTTATCCGCCATTCCAAAGTAAATTGCTTGAGTGCTACCTTTAAAATTCCATCATTCACCTTTGCAATATATAGCTCATGGGACAAATAGCTTAAAAACTATTGTAGTATTGAATATGTACTTATGCACTTTATCTCTTATTAAGTTGCTTGTTGTGCGATAACCATGCTTACGGGGACGCCATCAACTATTCTTTGTTGAATATCATGTGAGTTGCTATGCATGTCCGTCTTGTCTCGAAGCAAGAGAGATCTACCACCTTCATGGTTGGAGCATGCATACTGTTAGAGAAGAACTTTGGGCCGCTAACTAAAGCCATGATTCATGGTGGAAGTTTCGGTTTGGACATATATCCTCAATCTCATATGAGAATAATAATTGTTGCCACATTCTTATGCATTAAAGAGGAGTCCATTATCTCGTTGTCCATGTTGTCCCGGTATGGATGTCTAAGTTGAGAATAATCAAAAGCGAGAAATCCAAAATTCGAGCTTTCTCCTTAGACCTTTGTACGGGCGGCATGGAGGTACCCCATTGTGACACTTGGTCAAAACATGTGCATTGCAAAGATCCGGTAGTCCAAGTTAATTAGGACAAGGTGCGGGCACTATTAGTATACTATGCATGAGACTTGCAACTTGTAAGATATAATGTACATAACTCATATGCTTTATTACTACCGTTGACAAAATTGTTTCATGTTTTCAAAATAAAAGCTCTAGCACAAATATAGCAATCGATGCTTTCCTCTTTGAAGGACCATTCTCTTTACTTTTATGTTGAGTCAGTTCACCTATCTCTCTCCACCTCAAGAAGCAAACACTTGTGTGAATTGTGCATTGATTCCTACATACTTGCATATAGCACTTGTTATATTACTCTATGTTGACAATTATCCATGAGATATACATGTTACAAGTTGAAAGCAACCGCTGAAACTTAATCTTCCTTTGTGTTGCTTCAATACCTTTACTTTGATTTATTGCTTTATGAGTTAACTCTTATGCAAGACTTATTAATACTATTCATGAAAAGTCTTTGCTTTATGATTCACTTGTTTACTCATGTCATTACCATTGTTTTGATCGCTGCATTCATTACATATGTTTACAAATAGTATGATCAAGGTTATGATGGCATGTCACTTCAGAAATTATCTTTGTTATCGTTTTACACTCTCCGGGACGAGCGAGAACTAAGCTTGGGGATGCTTGATACGTCTCCGACGTATCGATAATTTCTTATGTTCTATGCCATATTATTGATGATACCTACATGTTTTATGCACACTTTATGTCATATTCGTGCATTTTCGGAACTAACCAATTAACAAGATGCCGAAGTGCCAGTTCCTGTTTTCCGCTGTTTTTGGTTTCAGAAATCCTAGTAACGAAATATTCTCGGAATTGGACGAAACGAAGACCCAGGGGCCTATTTTTCCACGGAGCTTCCAGAAGACCGAAGAACATACGAAGTGGGGCCACGAGGTGGCGACACCACAAGGCGGCGCGGCCCCTATGGTGTGGCCCCCTCGTCAGGCCCCCGACTCTGCCCTTCCGCCTACTTAAAGCCTCCGTCGCGAAACCCCTGAGGCGAAAAACCACGATACGGAAAACCTTACTGAGACGCCGCCGCCGCCGATCCCATCTCGGGGGATTCGGAGATCTCCTCCGGCACCCCGCCGGAGAGGGGAATCATCTCCGGAGGACTCTACATCGCCATGGTCGCCTCCGGACTGATGTGTGAGTAGTTCATCCTTGGACTATGGGTCCATAGCAGTAGCTAGATGGTTGTCTTCTCCTCATTGTGCTATCATGCTTGGATCTTGTGAGCTGCCTAACATGATCAAGATCATCTATCTGTAATGCTACTATGTTGTGTTTGTTGGGATCCGATGGATATGGAATACCATGTCAAGTTGATTATCAAGTCTATTACATATGTGTTGTTTATGATCTTGCATGCTCTCCGTTACTAGTAGAGGCTCTGGCCAAGTTGATACTTGTAACTCCAAGAGGGAGTATTTATGCTCGATAGTGGGTTCATGCCTCCATTGAACACGGGACGAGTGACGAAAGTTCTAAGGTTGTGGATGTGTCTGTTGCCACTAGGGATAAAACATCAATGCTTTGTCTAAAGATGTTGTGTGTTGATTACATTACGCACCATACTTAATGCAATTGTCTCGTTGTTTGCAACTTAATACTCGGAAGGGGTGCGGATGCTAACCCGAAGGTGGACTTTTTAGGCATAGATGCATGTTGGATAGCGGTCTATGTACTTTGTCGTAATGCCCGATTAAATATCACTAGTAGTCATCGTGATACATGTATGTGCATTGTTATGCCCTCTCTATTTGTCAATTGCCCAACTGTAATTTGTTCACCCAACATGCTATTATCTTATCGAGAGAGACACCTCTAGTGAACTGTGGACCCCGGTCCATTCTTTTACATCTGAAATACAAATCTACTGCAAACTCTGTTCTCTACTGTTCTTCGCAAACAAACATCATTTTCCACACCATACATTTAATCCTTTGTTTACAGCAAGCCGGTGAGATTGACAACCTCACTGTTACGTTGGGGTAAAGTACTTTGATTGTGTTGTGCAGGTTCCACGTTGGCGCCGGAATCCCTGGTGTTGCGCCGCACTACACTCCCGTCGCCATCAACCTTCAACGTGGCTTCTTGGCTCCTACTGGTTCGATAAACCTTGGTTTCTTACTGAGGGAAACTTGCTCCTGTACGCATCACACCTTCCACTTGGGGTTCCCAACGGGCGTGTGCTTTACGCGTCATCATGTATGCACCGTCTGGGTCTCTTAGGCTGTATTTCACAGAATACTTGTTAACTGAATTATGATTTGATTTGGATGTCTCTATGAAATTATGGTGTGTTAGTACCTCCTATAAATGTTCAAAGTACAGCAAAGGGGTGTTCATTAGTACTTGGGAATACATCTTTAAGGTTTTCTTTTGCAGCCCTACATGGTGAATTAGTGTTCGTTATCCAACCGGAGAGTAGTTTAGAGTAGCATAGTGAAGTGCTTATATTTATATCTATTTATAATATCATTGTTGAGAGTGACCACTAGTGAAAGTATGAAACCTAGGCCTTGTTTCCAAGCATCGAATCACCGTTTATTTACTGTTTTACTGCATGTTTACTTGCTGCCATATTTATTTCAGATTGTTATTACCACTCATATTCATCCATGTCACTTGCATTTTACGATCTCTTCGCCGAACTAGTGCACCTATATATCTGACAAGTGTATTGGGTGGTTGGGGACACAAGAGACTTATTGTATCTTAATTGCAGGGTTGCTTGAGAGGGATATCTTTGACCTCTACCTCCTGAGTTCGTTAAACCTTGGGTGATCCACTTAAGGGAAACATGCTGCTGTTCTACAAACGTTTGCACTTGGAGGCCCAACACTGTCTATAGGAATAGAAGCATGCGTAGACATCACCAGGCACAACCAGTTAAGGTCAGACCTTGGGTTTTCACCCTGAAAGGTAAGACTCCGAACTTCACATGTGCTGCCACCCCCACTTCCATACCACTGTTGCGAAGTCTGGAACACCAAGCAAGCCCCTCAAGAGCGCAAAAACTTGAACCTCCATTAGCTAGTCCTCCAAATCTGGCCTTCATGATATTATCTTCTTCTGACTTCACCATGGATCAACTGTCACTTGGTGTCAACACAGAAAAGAGCTTCGCGCAGCACCCTCCAAAACCAAACGGTTCGAATAAAAGCATGGGCGTGCACGACCGAATACCACCGATCCAGCAAACTCCGGGCAATAGAAGCACTGTTACATTCGCCGGCAGCGCCTTCCGGAACTCAACACTCCGGCCATATCATGAAGGGCAGGCCTCTGGCAGGTCTTCATCTTCGCCTAAGAGAGACCCTAGGATTGCCACCTTTATTCGGGTCGGGCCTCCACACCTGCGACCATCCCAGGCAGGTCGTGGTTGCTGCCGGAGTTACCAAGCAGATCGCGTAGTCGGAAGACACCGCACATGCCTGGGCACCGCCGCAGCCGAAAGCCAGCCCTCCACCGCCGGCCACCGAGAGATGAGGAGAAGGGGACCTAGGGTTTCCCCTTGCAGCCCGCCCCACCCCTCCCTCCGCCGCCGGCAGGGCACTCCACCACCTCATCGTACGTCATGGATTCACCGAGCCAAGGCCAAGCGCCGCCATCGAGATCCCCGAAGAAAGGGCCGCGCTTCGGCCCAAGGAAGACGACCCACGCCCGACCTCCTCGCGCGAGATGATGAGGAATCCCCGCCGTCGCTGGCGCCGGACGGCCTTTGCCAGACCGCGCCCCTGGCGGCGGCGAGGGATGGGAGGGGGAGAGGGGGGAGGCGGCGATGGCGGGGTAGAGTTCCCCCGGCCGCCACGCGGGGGCACACCAACATACATGACTTTACATTACCACTATCTAAAATAGAGCTCTAAAATCTAAGCTAAAATGGGGAATCGTTGATTTCCATGTTCATGTCAATGCGAGCCTAATGTTGGGGACATGCTAATTACTCTATCAAAATCTGGCTGCGCACAAAATTTTCAGTAACGTGGAATATAAACACAATTGAATAAATATATAAATATAGCTTCAAATGATTATACCTAGAACCCACGTTCACAACATGGGTGATTAGAAGAAGCCTCTCCCGCACACTCCTTTTAAAGCGATTTGGAGGCAAAACAAAATGCACATGAAAATGATTCCTTTGACAGACAAACTCCTTTTGCACGATGTAACCAAAATATGCACTTGTTTGTCGTGGACTTCCAACTTATCAACAAAAAACTGAACAAGGATAATCACACTAACTTTCAAAGTTGAACTTAGAGGTATACTCAACAAATAGCGCTAATACTTCTAATAAAGGTAAAGTTCATAACAACGTTTACAAGACTGTCCTCCCATGGACTAGCTTCATATCCCAAAGTTCTCCTTTTATTATGTTGCAGTACAAGAATGGGTGCTAATGTATTAAAACACAATGCATGAAAAACTTTGATACCAAAAGTTAGCCCAAAAAGGATTCCTTTACATTTATCTATTTGGTTACTAAACTTAGTGCATAGAATAGATCATCTATAAACCTGTCACGAGCTAACTCTGGACATTAAATTGCTCTATTTGTTATGTTGCACTCTAACAAATTATGTCTTTATATTGAAACAAAATAAGCGGGGAACTTTTTTTTTTCGAAATGGGGGTCTTCCCCGGCTTCTGCATCATGGTGATGCACACGGCCTTTTTATTAAAAATATTCAGAATAGTATTGTTTACAAATCACTCATCGACGAGGATTGATACAAGAATCAACCATCGAAAGGAAAACATAGCAAGACTACAAATCAACATAGCCTTCTAGTATGACGCCAACCAGCTCGGCACAAGATATCCCGAGCGACCATCGGAGCCGTGTGCATCCGAAGCCATGGCATCCCGCTGTCCCTCCGGAGAGAGTAGGGCCCGGAGTTGGACCCAATGGGAGACCATATGAATAACCTGCAAAAAATGAAATGAACGTTTCTTATTAAAAATTATATCATTCCTGCTCCTCCAAATAGACCAACATAAAGCGAAACCCCAATCCGGATAAATGCTTTAGATTGTCTATCTACTCCATTCAACCAGTTACCAAACATATTAGTAATATTGGTGGGAGGTGGGAGAGCATAAGTAAAGTTCACAGTACGCCATAAGAGTTTAGCTAAAGGGCATTCAATAAAAAGGTGTTGAATGGTCTCCTGTTCCCCTACAGAAAACACACTTTGTACACCCATTCCAATGACGTTTAGCTAGATTATCTTTTGTTAGCAACACCTTATTACTCAAAAACCACATGAAAATCTTAATTTTTAATGGAACTTTAACTTTCCATAAATATTTTCGCAGGAAGGGGGTATGATCACTCATTAGATCCTCATACATCGACTTTACTGTAAACAAACCATTAGATGTCAAATTCCAAACAAAACGATCCTCATCTTCATTCAGATGCACCATCATTAATTTCCGACATAGTTGTAACCAGGAAGACCACTTATTACCATTTAGCAATCTTCGAAATGTAATATTCAAAGGCGATTGACCAAGAACTTGTGCAACCGTGACATTCTTATGGTGGGCAATATTATACAATGATGGGTATTGTTGGGCCAACGGAGTCTTGCCTAACCAGGTATCTTCCCAAAAACGAGTACTCGCTACCATTACCCACCTTGAAAAAACCCCTGGAAAAAAACTCCTGTTTGACCTCCATTAATCCTTTCCAGAAAGGCGAGTCAATAGGTCTGGCATGAACCTCCGATAATGTTTTATGTCTCAGATATTTATTATGTAGCAATTCCTGCCACACCCCATCCTCATTAAGAAGTTTAAACAACCATTTACTCAATAAACATCTATTTTTGATCTCTAGGACTTCTATACCTAAGCCTCCCTGATCTTTCGGTCGACAAACGATATTCCATTTTGTAAGCCGGTATTTTCTTTTGTTGTCGTCGGACTGCCAAAAGAATCTAGATCTATAGTAGTCCAAACGTTTCCTTACCCCAACAGGTATTTGAAGGAAAGACAACATAAACATCGGTAAGCTAGTTAATACTGAATTGATAAGCACTAACCTATCGCCATAGGATAGCAACTTCCCCTTCCAGCATCCTAATTTACTCTCAAACCTTGTTTCAACCGGATACCATTCAGAGTTCTTGAGTTTCTTGTAATGGATTGGGATACCTAAGTATCTAAAGGGGAGTTGTCCAGCATCACAGCCAAAGATCTGTTTGTACTGTTCCTCCTCCTCCTTTGCCTTGCCAAAACAAAAAATCTCACTCTTATGAAAATTAATCTTGAGTCCCGATAATTCTTCAAAAAGACACAAAATTAATTTCATATTGACTGCTTTGTTTAGGTCGTGCTCCAAAAAAAGGATAGTATCGTCTGCATACTGTAGTATAGAGAGACCTCCCTCAACCAAATGTGGAATGAGTCCTCCAACCTGACCATCTTCTTTGGCTCGCTCAATTAAGATGGCAAGCATATCTACTACAATATTAAAAAGCATTGGAGACAGCGGATCCCCTTGTCTTAAACCTTTTTTTGTTTGGAAATAATGACCAATATCATCATTCACCTTCACACCAACACTACCACCTTGAACAAAATGTTGTACTAATCTACCCCATTCTTGAGCAAAACCTTTCATTCGTAAAGTTTGTTGTAAAAAAGGCCATTTCACTTTGTCATATGCTTTTTCGAAATCTATCTTAAATAAGACACCATCCATCTTCTTCGTATGTAACTCGTGAATTGTTTCGTGGAGTATGACTACCCCTTCCAAAATATTCCTACCTGGCATGAAAGCAGATTGGGTCGGTTTAATTACTCTTGGGGCAATCCCCGATATGCGATTAGTACCAACCTTAGTGAATATTTTGAAACAAACATTAAGTAAACAAATAGGTCTATATTGTTGAATCTGAACCGCATTTTCTTTCTTGGGTAGTAATGTGATAACCCCAAAATTCAGTTTATATAGAGGCAAATCCCCATTAGAAAACTGAGAAAAAAAGGGCCATCAGATCATACTTTATTACTTCCCAAAAATGTTGATAGAACTCAGCCGGAAACCCATCTGGCCCGGGGGCTTTGTTTAGTTCCATCTGAGAAATAGCTTGACGTACCTCCTCTTCGATAAAGGGGCTGTTAAGATTTCATTCTCAATTGCCGAGATCTGTGTAATGTCATGAGTCTCCTCTTCATTTAAAGAAATATTTGTTGGATTAGGTGCTCCAAACAATTTCTTATAGAATTCTGTAATATAGACCTTTAGATTATCTTCCCCAACAATCGTCCCCTCTTGTTGTTCAAGTTGGAAGATTTTCTTCTTTCGGTGTTTACCATTTGCTATAAGGTGAAAATATCTCGTATTATTACCCCCTTCCTGAATATGTTTAACCTTTGCTCGCTGAGCCCATTTGGATTCCTCATCTCTTCTTAGTTTGCTCAAACTCTCATTTGCCTTTTTTAGTTCTTCTGTTTCATTATTATTCAAACGTGTTGTTTCGGCTTTCAAATCTAACTTATCAATAATGTTTAATAATCGTTCTCTTTCTTTTCTATACTTTCCGCTCTGATTCTTCGCCCATCCTCTAAGAAAACGTCGTAAATGTCTTAACTTATTCAACCAGATATCCATTGGAGTAGCTCCACCTATAGCTGAATTCCACTCCTTAACTATCATATCAAAGAAACCCTCTTGACGCAACCAATGTAACTCAAAAGAGAACTTTGCTTGATTACCCGGTGTGCTTTGATGCCTGAATCAATTAGTATAGGAGTATGATCGGACTCAGCTCTAGTTAAGGCTCTAACGAGTTACCAATGGAAATTTTTGTTCCCATGAGATTGATGCAAGAACTCTATCTAGCTTCTCATATGTAGGCTCAATTCTTCTACTCGCCCATGTAAATTGTCTTCCAGTAAGAGCAATCTCGCGTAAATTCAAGTGTTCAATAATTGCATTAAAAACAAAGGGCCAACGCGCTTTGAAATTATCATTATTTTTCTCCTCTCGTTTACGAATAATATTGAAATCACCACCTACCAATATAGGTAGTGTTTCAGATTCACAAGTTCTCACTAATTCAGCCAAAAATTCAGCTTTGTGCTCATCTTGGGCAGCCCCATAGACAGGCACCAGGATCCATTCAAAGCCATCATTCTTACATTTAATATGTAATTTAACGCAAAAATCTCCTGTAGTTACTTTTACCACTTGTAGCGTATCGGAGTTTATTCCCACTAGAATACCTCCTGAGCGACCGTGAGGTGGTAAACAAAACCAAGAGAAATTATATCCCGCTGCCAATTGATTCAAAAAAGGAATCAAGAAATTGGATCTTCCAGTTTCCAACAAAGCTATGAAGTCCAACTTATGTTCCCTAATCGCCTCTTTGACAAACAAATGTTTAGCAGTATCTCCAAAACCTCCTGAATTCCAGTTAATACCTTTTAGATTCTGCATTGTTACCATTGTTTCTTGATTCTTTTCCTAGTGCTCTTGCGGATATTGTTAGTATCATAAATTTTGCGTTGCCTACTTTTCTTAACTTTGACCACTGGTTTGAGATGCTGAAGGTGATCATCTAAACCGAGAGTGGTGTCCTAGAAGAAGGTTATATATGACTTCATAGATCGTTAGCATGTGTTTATCAGCTCGCCTTCCTCAGATATAACCCTACTTAGAACACGATTTAGGGTCAAGGACCTGAATTTAACGTGATTAGAAACAAGTTCTAGACCCTAGACCCTAGACTCCATACCTTATTACCCTATTAGTGTGAGTGTTTTCATCATCGGCAGTGGAAAACGTACTAAAAATCGTGTGATGATAACTATACACAAAATAGTAGCATGTTAACTATACTAAGAAAGTGGCATGTTAAATATATTAATAACATTGGAATGTTAACTATAATCATAACATTGGCATGTTAAATATACTAAACACGATGTCATGTTAATTGTACTAAAAATAGTGTCATGTTAACTATACTAAGAAATTGACATGTGGCTTGCTAACTTTATTAATAAAACTCGCATGTTAAAGATACTAAAAACAATGCCATAATAACTACAGAAAATTAGAGCCATGTTAACTATACAAAAAAGCATTTTTGTACGGTAACTGCACAATAACACGTTTCTGTGTGGCAACTGTACAAAACCACTATTATGTTATGGATATACCAAGACCAATGTCAACTATACCAACAATAAGGATCATATTTACTATATTTGTAGCATTGGAATGTTAGGCATACTAAAAAATGGTGTCATGTTCCTCGGCATGACAACCAATACCACAAGGCCTCTTACATTAGAGTCCGCTGAGGGTCAAGATTGTTGTCCTCTGGTCCAATAAGAGTCACCTCTCTCGGCGATGCAGAATTTGAATGACCGGCGTCGGTCTCTCCCCCAGCCCGAGAAGGGGTAAATGTGGTGTGGGCAAAAACTCGGAAAGAGGTGCGACCAAAGAGCTTCTCGGGAAGAGGTGAGGCTAGTGGTTCGGGAAGAGGCGGGGGTATCGCATCCAACGGTTTGTCAATAAGCATTGTTGGTGGATCACCCAAGAAGAACAAAATGAAGCGACCAACTGCTCGGCGTGGGTACTGATGGAGGAGGTGTGTCAAGCCTATCAACTCAGGATGCACCACAGCCACATCGATTCTATATCGAGGAGTGTGTGTGTGTGTGTGGGGGGGGGGGGGGGCAGGGTTAGTTTTTTCCTGAGCATTACATTGTAGTATATACTACTTGTGATGATATCGACAATGATTATTTATGGCACACCATTTTATGTTAATTGGCAACAAAGAACAGAAATAATCCATTTGCATTGTACATAATTCGACGGACAGTGGAACCTAAGAAGCAGAAGCCCCACAAGTCATTTAGATAAGCTCATTTATTGACGCCAAGCTCGGGGAATGAACATAGTGTTATTTTAATTCATTAATAATGATAATTACAAGGAAGAAGAATCAAAATTATAATTAATAAAACTACACTAGTACTATCGGTACTACTATTTATGGCGTCCTTCTTTGGTTACCACATCTTTCTTCAGTGCATCTTCCGCTACCACCTTATTGTCCTTGCGCAGTGCGGTGGTTTTCGAACACAGAACACGATGCCTCTGGACAAGAATCTACCTCACCTGTTTGGATAGGATGTGTCTTCATCCTTCACATGGCCAGTCAGTCATGCTTCTTCTCGATGGAGGGTGTGATCATCGACTTTACTAACTCCTCGTCCTCTTGAACCTCTCGTACTCCATGTCCTCATCCATGATGTTGTCCCCGGTCTTCGGCAACGGCTTCAACCTTTCCATCTACTTCATGAAATTGGAGTCATCCTGGGGGTGGACAGCGAGACATAGACTCCCTGACGTGGGACTAATATACATGTCTATGCGTGCATTGGACATTTCGACCAAAAACATCTGGGCTATGGCGCTAGGAAAAGTAGGAAGAGATTGATTATGAAAATTGGGTATGGAGAATTGATCTTGGGCGCCTTTTATCCATTATAGATGGTGGTGGTTCCCACTCCAAGATAAATCATTGAATCAACCGTATGCGGTCATGCTAGGAGATTCTGATTCCAAAAGTTATTTTCATAATAAATTATTGTTTCCCAACAACGGGGCTTTCCTTGGCTAATTTAAACACAAATTCCAAACAATTTACCATAAAGTTTCGTAACTACATTTGTCCACATCAGAAATAGATATAAGAAGAATATGTGTTGATGCCATGACCTACCCACATCGGCAACTGTTATTAATAGTTGGCGCTGGCCTATAACCGTCAATTCACGTGCGAGGTTATGGAAGGTAGACAAGTCTCTTTGTCTTCCTTATTTTATGGGGGTGGTAAGAGTATTTTGGGCTATTTGATTTTGACGTGATAATGAAAATTTTAAGAGGAAAAAGTTTCAATGTGGTATGCAAATGCTACTCATGTGTACTGATTGCATTGCGAGTTTTTCTAGATATAAGGTGTATTTTTTGAGAAAATAAAATACAAAATAGGATATGTTGTGTTGCACCACTCGCATGGATAATTTTTTTATGGATTAAATTAGGTTTGCTAATCTCATGTGAACTTTTCTAATTTATCGCGTCAAGCAGAGGCAATCCTTCCCAAATTTAAGGTAGTTTTTCCTCTGCTTGTGTTCTTTAATTTTTATGTCAAAAACTATAGGAAGCGATCAGTCGCCCTATATGGGCCTGCTTTTTCGGCCCAACATCGGAGAGTGTTGCTTTTTTAACAAACCTATTCCAAACTGTAATAATTAGATAAAAATTTGTTGTAAAATCACACGACGGATTTTGTAAGATTTTTCTAAGCGATACATTACGAAAATGTGTGTTTCTTAATATGTTGTAAACGTATGGTTTTTTGTTGTAATTGTTTGTGATTTTTGGTGTAATTGTTTTACTCATAGACACCTTTTTTCAATGTACCATGCTCTCGTTAATTTTGTAACAGTTGCGTATAAATTTTATAGTGAAATCATCTCAAAGATGTTGTAATGTTTACCTGATGTTTTTCCATAGGTTTGCGATTATTGTTGTAATGATCTAATTTATTTGTTAAAATAGATACTGATTTTTGTTGTAATTAAATATGTAGTGAGTTTGGTATTGCTTAACCAAATTTTCGTAGCCGCACATATGTAGTTTTTGTAACTTTTGTGCGCATTTTTTGTTGTAAATAGTGTTGATTTTTGTTGTAACCAACCTGTAGCAGAATAGTTGTTGTTTAACACTTTTTTAAACATCATTATTTTTTAAAAAATAACATTTTTTGTTGTAATAGTTTGTTTTTTGTGGGGGGGTGTGAGAGATTTTTGTTGTCACACTACAAATCATCGTGGTGGCATTTTTGTTGTAAATACCTGGAAGGGTAGGACCGAAGTGGTATATCATTCCAGTTTTAGTGAAGACGCTCGGTACTGCGGGTTGATTTTCCAAACATGGAGGATGAAAATGCAAAACTATGTTTAGACTAATTGTGGACGTGCGATCTTGATCCGACAGCGCAGAGAACGGCCGATTTTAGGTTCTCCGGTCGGCCGACCCATGCCTAGCGTCGCCCAAAACTATAACCCTACATATGGGAACTGGATGGAGTATGACAGAGCTTGGCGCCAAGAATGTTTGAACGAAATCAGAGACAATATGTCCTGGTGTGGTTGGCGTGTGTGTAATAAGTTGCTTAGCTCGGGGAGAAGATTATTGCGAGGGTTGCTTATCACACTTTTTGTTAGGCTAAAGTTTCTTCGAGGTAAAAAAGCTAGATTCTTCGGGAGTGATGTTTTGGCACATGTGAGTCTTATGCTCCCTTTATTTTGAAATGCATGTTAGATATATTTTGAAATGTCAAAAAAATTGAAATAAAAATTTCGCACGTACATCTTCATGTGCTAGGCGGTCACAAAGTCGTTTCATGACAATTCGACTTGTCGTGTGGCGTTTGTAAAAAAGACAAGTTCGGTGCTAAAACAAAGACTTGTCACAAGATAAATTTTCTCTTTTTCACGTAAACTACAAAAACTATCATTTTTTCGTGAAACATGACAAACACACATATATTATGGAGATGTACATGTAATTTTTTTGTCTAACTTTTTTAATACTCAAAAATATATTTTTATGGTAGAGGGATCATACGCACCCGGGAGTGGAATTGAGTTTCTGAGATTCTTGTGGCATTGTGGGGGTTGCTTATCTCACTTCTTACTAGCCTACCAGTTTCTTCCCACGAGAGACGACACAGCTAAATGCCTAATATGAAGCGCATGCACCTCTGGCTGATTTTGAAGACATCAATTACATCTTTCCCGTGTTTTCTTTCTACAGTACCTCCTCTATTTTTATTTGCTTCGCGTTCTGGGTATAGTCAACTTTACAAATATTGCACAACATAGAGATGTTCTGGTTTCCACAGTGTTAGCTCAAAATCCGTTGAACATTACTTTTAGGAGAGGCCTTAATGATCATAAATATATGGAATGGTTGCATTTGTGTCAACGACTTATTATCATTAATCTCACAGATGAACCTGATAAGTGTGTATGGAAGCTTACAGATTCCGGAATGTTCACTGTTAAGTCTATGTATCTTGATTATATGAATGGTCATACTAGATTCTTACGCAAATATTTGTGGAAACTCAAGATCCCTTTAAAAATAAAAATCTTCATGTGGTTTCTTAACAATAAGGTCTTACTTACTAAGGACAATTTGGCAAAACGTAGGTGGATAGGATCTCAAAAGTGTTGTTTTTGTAGTACTAATGAAACGGTCCATCATTTGTTTCTTGCATGCCCCTTTGCTACTATTATTTGGCGGATGATTTACTTTGCTTATAATATTCCGCCACCTACTAGTATTAATCATGGAAAAAATAGCGCGCTATTTCGACGCTAATAGCGCGCTATATCGTTTCTGGACATGCCACGCTACATCATTTCGGCGCTATAGCGTGCTATAGCGTGCTATTAGCGCGCTATAGCATGCTAATAGCGTATTTTTCGGCCGACGCTATTTTGTTATAGCGCGCTATTAATAATATGTTTGGGAACTGATTGTATGGAGTTCCGAAGAAAGATAAGCAGAAAATTAGGATTGGTATATCTGCTATATGTTGGGCAATATGGAACACTAGAAATGATATGATTTTTAATAATCAAAAGGGTACTAACTTTTTGCAGGTAATTCTTCGAGCTGTGCATTGGATACAGTTATGGGCTTTCCTGGTTGCAACAGACTGCTGGTGCTTACTCAGGACTTCTATTACCGGGCTACTTGGTGGCGACACATTAATAGGATAGAGTATGGCTAGCCTATTTAGATGTTTGTTGTTCCATTGGTTGGTGTACTAGATGACCCGTTGCGCTATCGCGCAAAGGCAGAATCAAATCAGAATTTAAATTATAAGTTTTAGCTTATTTTAATATTAAGAATTACCCTAAAATTTAACGGTTTCAAACACCATTCCATCAAGGTGCTACAATGACATATGACAATTTAGTATGATTTCTCACTTTTTCAGCTTTCATGTTTTTCTAAAAGCTTCTCCGCCAAATTATGGTTATTGTACCGAAAGAGGTAGCATAAAAAAGAAGCATAAAAGGATACTTAATTATGTTTCTACTTATTGTGAGTAGCCGGGGGTGAGGAGGAGCTCGTCAGGACCACGGAGGATCCTGTTGCATCGGAAGGAGCCGGGGGGAATGGAGGAACTGGTGACACAGGCGCTACGGTTGAAGGAGCTGACCTGTTGCGCCTCAGCGCAAATATTGAAACCAGATATATAAGAATCGTAAAACTTACGTTAGGAGTTACGACGTATTAACATGTAGATGGTAAAGACGATGACTTGATATATGAACCTATGCGAAGCAATATTTTTCATTTTAGTTTGAACTAATAATTGTTGTGACTGAATGGCACAAGCGGACCTCAGTATCTTAGATGAATAAATGATCACTTATGTACAGGGTTGAGAAAAATTCATAGCTCAGACCTACCAATATACACAAAATAACAAATTCATAAGTTAGATCTACCAGTATACACAAAAGAAGAGAAGAACAATCACTTGTCCACTCTAACCTTAAACCCTAAAATCCACATCCACACAAGTTTGGGAATACCACAATCTTGAGTCAAGGGTAAACAAACAACAGAGAAGTACATCCACTTGCGAGCTGTATTAGCAACTAAGTTAAGACAACAAACCAATGACAAAGAGAACATGCTTTGTTTCTCCTCAATTATTTCCTGGATATAATTTAGACTGATGGCATTAAGACAGCAAACCAATGACCCATTGCGCCCCGGCGCAAAAGGAAAAGCGAGACAGTATTATAATCTTAAGTTTTATACGATAATGTTATATATGATTGAGATTTATTGGATTTAAACGGCAAAGCACATGGCAGGTCCTCCGATAGCTACGCATAGGTAACTGCCCATGGTACTAAGGAAGCAGTTAGACCGAGTAGTCTACTCAGTCCGGTTCATATGCTACAAAACCAGCTAATCATATGCTTGTGTCATCAAAAGCTACTTTGTGAAATAAGTTTCAGTATCTGCCCGGAAGCAAGATGAACATATTACAGTCATATGGTATAGATATACAAAAAAAAACACGATTAAGGAGCTTTTCATTGCATAGCAACATGGTTACCATCAACGGAAAGGCAATTACAGATAAACCAGGTGCATATTCGGTCCAAATGCACCTTTGCCTTTCCTTAACAAAGTATTGAGCACACAGATGTACGGCATCATTGCCTGCATTACGAATAAAAACAACAGAGAACCTAGAAACATCCTGGCTAAACTCCATTACACCATAGAGAATATATGCAATTTCTGAACGCTTAAAGTTACCATTGGTCAACAGCTTTGAGAGCAGCATAGAATCGGTTCCATGATGTTCAACAGCTTTGAGAGCACCAGAGAAGCAGTTTCCATGATCACCTTCCGATCCCTAGCCAGAATCACACCATCTCGAATAGCATGAGCCTCCATAGAGAGGGCATTAGCTGCCTTTGGGTACCAGATGGCCTTCGCAGCAAATAATTGACTCTTGTGATCATGAGCAATGGATCCTGAGGCTCCTTCCCCAGGTCCAGAACTGATAACCCCATCACTTAACATTGTTGCAATCAGCGCTGACTCCTACACAACAACACTATGGATCAGAGAAGGTAAACTGAACGCCAGCTGTAGGAGCAGAGCACCAACACTGATTTAGACACACAACCTGGCGATATTAAATTCACAGAAGAGGTGTACTCCCTGTGACATCCGAAATCGAGAAACAATGAGCCCCTACATACACACACACACCATTACCAAAGAAAAAGAAAAACGTAAGCAAAGCAAACAGTCAGCAGCATACCGAAGATTCATAAGGATTATGTGAAACCAACATGAACACAAAGTAGTTACTTAATCAAATCATCAAAACGAATTAGAAGAGTACAGGAAATGAAAATCATTAGGTAAATTAAAAACATTCTCCCACACATCAATCTGAAAACATATCCAACAAAACTTAACTGGGAAACCTATCTATCGCATAACCGAAAAAGATAGCAATCTGTAATTTTAGTAATACTCTCTTGCTTAATGCCCACAATTTATTAAACAATTATGTGTTAGTATAATAAAATGCCAGCATATAGATGATAGAAAAGAGATGCCAGTATAATAAAGTCCAGTCATTAGTTGAGACAGTCCTGACATGGCAAAATTACATACTGTAGGGTTCACTTACAATGCACCTTCATCGCTGTCGCCAGTCTCCCCAATATTTGGCAGCACATCATCCATTGAAGCAATAAATTCAACTACCATGACTGTAGTATGCCAACTGAAAAGATTAAAAAATAATAAGATGGTTCTGATCCATAAAGAGGAGGGGATGAGTTCAGACTTCAGAGGGACATACATGGTCTAGAGGAGAGGGAGATGATTTGCTTCTCTATAGGGTGAACGCAGCAGCTCGACATTATAGGTCTTATGCTTTTTGAGGTTCTAAACAATGTCTTTGTATACCTAAGAAAAATCACTACACTGATCCCATAAAGATGCCTCGCTGCTATAAATAGGCTCTATTCCACCCAGCAAACTAACTGCCTTTTGCATCACGGCCTTCTAGCGTATACGCACTTCAATAAACTCGCCCAGCAGAGAGCACGGAAGAAATAATGTACTTAGAATTCAAGAAAAAGAACAAAATGGTGCAGTACCGCCCCAGTTGTGGTGTATAAGAACTACCCCAGCTCTACATATTTTCTTAGCAATTTACTCAAGATAACGGCTAGTGTAATAGGAAGAACCAACAAGGTTCAAGGTGGGAACCGACAATTTTCAAAACCATGGACCTGGTACTATTAAAAACATTCTTTCTTTATCTCAGATCACATGTATGAGATAAGTATACCTGAAGGATAAGCCTATCTTTATCTAGAAGTTCTACTGATTGCCTCACGAATAAATTTATGATAAAAGATAAGTTCCTATGAAACAAAAATATTAAATCTGATGGTTAAGAAAGGAAATAGCAGATAAGTAGTTGAAAAATAGCCATTGTGTTGCCTTCACCTTTCTCCTACAATGTAACCTATACATCATACTGCAATAGTTATGCCTGTGTATCAAGCACTTAATAGCAGATAAGTACTACATGATTTGGTTCATATTGACCTAAGCATTGCAGGAATAGTGTCACAACCAATTACTCAAATAGTAAAATGCACAATAAAAGTGATGTATGTGATATTGAACAACTATAGTTACACATTCTTAGAAGAACAACACATCGCATCCTTAAGTTAATTCTAATAGAAGATCATAAAGTAAATTAGTTGCCGAAGCATATCTAAGTTGGAGTGCTTTATCCATACGAGAAATACCATCAAACACTGCAGCACCATCAAACACTGCAGCACCATCTTCCGATGGCAGGTGGATAGCAATACCCCAAAGCAAACAGATTGGCGTGCTTCATCCATCGGCAAACATGAGCAAGACCAACTCTTCACAGAATCATCATCTTCATCAAGAAATGAATGCAGGACTGACACTATAAGAAACGTGCATGACCAGGAGAGGTAGCTGACTATAATAGTGGACATAATAGAGGATAAAGCGTAGGTGGAAGGGGTGATTTACAAAATTCATGCTTGGGACGAGCATGTCCCGTCCATTCATAACATCTAGTAAAAGCTAAAGCATGACCCTCCCACAAAATACATTCGAAGAAATCGCACCCACTATTTTTTTCTTGATTAGATATGCCACACCAAACTTATGGATACGGTGGAATTTTTTAGCAGGCAAGAAGCTGACTGGGCAGTATAAGCAGACAAAATTTCACAGCATCGAACTACTTCAACAGACCTTTTATTCCGTTTCACACAGCAGCATGAAGAAAACCGTATAACCTGCAAAATACAAGCTGCCTGTACACCTACCAATGTAAGAGGGCAAGGGAACATATCCATATGCGGCATGCTAAGGGCTCAGCAGCAAGCAACTATGGAAGGTACTACTTGCTAGACGATCAAGAAATTAAATGAGAAGGCACATTCATATCAACTGGGGAAAGTTGCTTGTACTGTGTACCAGCAGCTACATTTATTAACAACAAACAACAGCTGAAGCAATGAATCAGCTGAAGCAATGAATCAGCTTTTTTGTACTGCTGAGACCATTATCTACACACAAATAATAATAAAAAGCTAAGAAAAGAAAAGAAAGGACCAAATTTACAAAATATACAAAATAAGAGAGGAGATAGTAAGTCCACATATAATACTTTATTTTTCTAACCATATTGTATAGATTTCAGTCACCTAGAGACAAATAATAATTTATGGGCTAATGAAAGAGATGACAAAACTTGAGACATTACAAAAATATAGGCTACCATCAATAACCAGAATACACGAAGCCAGCAGCCAGACAAATAATAGTGTAATAAGTTGCAGAAAGAACCAAGGACCACAAATGAAGGATCAGGTAAACACAAAGTGACGTGCTGAAGTCACATAACGAAATGAATAATAAATCTTGCAGGAAACAAGTTTGGTATCATATATGTTAATTTCAAAAAAGAAGGAGCCTACCAACACTTCCTTATAATTCCCAGGAGTTGTTGGTCCATAGTCTGGGAATTTCTTGTCTGAAGAAAATGCCTTGCAGATTATCTGTGGGTCGATCATGCTTGATGCACAAGGAAAAAAGGAGCTTGTCATCCTGAGGAATAACATATTTTGATAAGCAAAGACAAAGCCGAAGAAAGTCTTATATGTTTTACCTTATCATGCAACTAATATCAGCTCGAAGCCTGCCTTCTCGCCATCAGGCATTCGTATAGTAGACTTTTATGCATTGAGAAGCAGTTTCATAGGTGGAGGAAGTTCGTGTGAAGCACTCAAGCACATCGCAGGACCACAGCCTCGGATTGTACGTAAATTTAACTGCAAACAGAGACAAATGACTCAAGATGATAGCTACTATACCACACTGCAGAGATACTTTATTTGCAATAAGAAAAGATCCTTGATAAAACAAATTAATTACACACAAAATTTTGCTGCAATCTGAATTCTCACCTATTGATAGTCTGGATTGTCCTCAAAATACAGTGAGCAGCAGTGATGGAAGTAGGAGTGAAATTCAGAGGGTATCTATGCTAGAGCCTGAAATTTTTAAAAAAAGCGCAGAACATACATCCAGATGCCAAAACATTAGAATTGACAGTTTCAAAAAATAGTGTGAACTCGAGGGCTACACTATTTTGATATGGGGAATTTACATATCTGGCTTATGGTGAAATCACAATATATGCAAAAAAAGACAAACCTGAGTTAAAGGAGGATGACAACCATATATTGTGGATATTTATTTGCAGTTCCTTCTCCAACCTTCTTGGATTGCATAGCCTAACGAGAGGGCGCACATATTTCATATGAAGTTGGACAGAGCACATGAGAATAAACATGGAAAAGAGAGAAGAGGATGAGCATACCTGGGGCAGCGATGGAGTCCACGAAGACCAAAGGTGGTGGTTGTCGCTATCGCCTCTCGGGAATCTCCTGGATATCCAAACTCTAGCCACGAAATAAAATTAAATTAGGGAGGAAGGAATCAAAAGGAGGAGTCAGTGTGGGGAAGGCCAGCTGAAAAAAATAAGACGATGCTCCCATGGGGAGAGATGGAGGTCAGCTATGTCAAATGGGAGCCTGGATAACTCTTCTCTGACCTTGTGCCAAGACTGCCAACCAAATCCTAGACACCGCATCCAAATCCATGGCTGGCTTGCAACCTCCACGACGCTGCCTCCAAATCCCTGGCTAGCCTGCAACCTCCATGATGTTGCTTCTAAATCCCGCCTTTCCTGAGTCATCTATTAACATGTTCATATGTGAAATAGGTCAGCTATATACTGTCTAGCTGCTTAGTATAGTTGACAACACCTGAAATATAAACCAAATGCATTCTCCCTCCAACATCGTGAAATAGGGCACCCAAGAAGAAACTCAGAGATCTGAAATGCAGAAACATGTAGCTATCAGAAGAAGCCATGTTCTGGAAATATCAAAACAATACTGGAGGGATGGAGAAGCTCAGTTTAAACATTAATTAGATAATTCAGCAAAGGCACAGTTACACGAAAAAACGATGGAAGCCAAGATCACTTATTCACCTATGGGGTTATTTAACATATGAATACTCAAAACTGATGACAAAACGTTTGGAAGAAGCTCATTGGAAGAGCTCAACAAAACTGATGACAATGCCAACTAAAATGATGAATTTGTGTCATTTTTATTAAATACTAGAGGTAATACGACAGCGCCAAAAGCATTCTTGGTAGTAACAAATCTGGGAGAGAGAAACCATACTATTTTCATATGTCCTTGAAGTGTTAAAATCTTGCAGTATTATGAAGAAAAAAATAAAGAATCTGAGTGCTCACCTAGGACTAAAGAAACCTCTATCGCTGCTCAACCCTTCCAAAACATACACTCTCTGCAGCAAAAACAAAAGGAGACCAAGCAAACTGAGTACATCCAATAAGCCCAAATGCACACATGACGACTAAAGCGAAGAAAAAAATGTGCCTCAAAGGCTACAAGCTGCCAAGAAACATAAGACGAAACCTTGGCGACAGTAGCAGGTTGCCGCCATGCACAAAGTCGACGATCCAGCGGCCCTTCTGGAAGCGATTACAACATGATATAAGTATTCTTTGGAATCCTCTAGAGGACCACAGACTGACGTACTACATAGGTGGATATATGCATACACCTATATTTTTATATGGACAAAAATAAGTGCGGCTGTCAATTAATATTTGGATCAAACAATTAGAATTAACCACAAACTCAATCAAATACCAAACTGGATTCATGGCCTGGAAGTGAAAAACATGAATAAGGGGAGATGATTACCGGCCCAGAAACGGTCCAAATGAGAAGATCATGGCGTTCACATGGCCAGCATCAACCATCAGATCTCCACACGCATCTACAAATACTACACCCAGGCCCATTCCCAGTACATGTTCCCAGGGATCTGACAAAAGAAAGGGGCAAAACACATGAGAGGGAATCAAAACCGGCAACTAAAGTGGTACAAAGCTACATACTGAAATCAAGAACATGAGAGGCAACATTAATACCAAAAAGGCTAAGAGGCTAAAATTTCGACAGAGTGTGTTCACAAATAAGTCAAATGGCAAATTTGTGGTGTCATAACTCATAAACTGTACTGCAACCGGAAATAACATAAATTTCTACAGAAACCCCTAACATTCGGTCTCATCCAGGACAAGTCAATGACTTGGCCGGAATATAGAGCTCACTGAACCTAAATCTGGAACCACATCTTACCATGAAACATCCACGTGAAGTGAATAACTTTTTATGAACATTACCTAACTGGAACGGCTAGAGTAATTTCAAAGAAAAATTACCAGCCCAAACAAACATATACGATTCACTGAATTTCACTAAAGACGGGAGAAACAAATCAGTAATGCAACAAACATTCAATGAATTCAAGAATATAGACACGTTGAGACAATTATGTTGAATAAAACAAACATGAGAGGAGGATCTATGACTCACCATGCAGAAAATGATCTTATTGGCAATGAATGTGGCTCCATGTCCAAAACGTATATATAACCTGCACAGTGCACTTGCTTCATATAAGAGGATTCAGCCAAATAACTTTATCGTCTGCCATAATCTTGATCATGCCTTTGCTGCCCTTGTCAACAAGGTTGTGATGTACCTCCACACCTTCAGGCTGCAAGTCTACCCGACCTTGCCATTTAGAACAGAATCCAAATTAATTACCGCAAATAGGGTCAATGCACAAAAGGTAGAACCATGCACTGTATCTCAAAATGCACCTCTAATGGACATATCATTAAATCTACTCAGATATTCTTGAAAATATGAGGTGCAAAAATTATCCTTGGCAAACATCCAACAAGTCTTGCTCTCTTACTCTTGCTGTCGTCAGACAAAATGTTAGCAACAATATATATGGCCTTTTCCTCAATCCTTGATCCTCACAAAGAGTTTTCAGTTTCACACATCGATTAAGGAAGCAACGAGCAGCAGCAAAGGCAGCAGCCAGGCTTGGCAGTAGTAGATCTAGCAGTACACAACGGCACTAACCACATTTACAACCAGAAACATGCACATATAGCAGCACGAGTAGCAGAAGTAGCCCACAAAGCAACAGCACAAAAACACAACAAAGTACCAGCAAGGAAATCTAGGGGAGACAGAGAGAGGAAGCAAAAGCTCATCTGCCTGACGGAGGACGAGACGGGGAGGAAGGCCGTGGGCGACCGGCGCGTGGCCCCCACAGGCGGACGAGCTGCATACGCGCGACGAGCTCCGGCGGCTCGTCGCTCTGCTCTGCACCAACATCTGTCGAGGAGAAAGCTTCCGGCGGGCCCCCCACAGGCGGACGAGCTGCACATCGGCGGCAAGCTCCCGCGACTCTGGCCTGGGATTGCCCTCTCCGGCCTCACATGGGGCTGGGGCGGAGAGAGAGGGGCGGAGGAGGAGAGACGGGATTGGGGAGCCAGGGAGAGACGCCCAGCCGCCGCCGCATCCAGACGACGCTGTCGCCGGCCCCCGCGTCCAGCCGCCGCAGACCACGCTCCCTGACTGCCCCCGCGTCCATCCGCCGCGGTCGCTCGAGCGCCGCTCTTCCTGCGCCGGAGCTGGAGAGAGGAGAGGAGCAGGAGAGAGGAGTGGGAGGCGGCTCAGAGCGGGAGTGGGGAGGCGGAGACGAGAAAGAGGAGACGTCGGGGCCGATCTAGGGTTTTCACCACCACCACGCGCACAGAAAAACGAGGGGAGAAAGGAGACCTGAGCGAGCGACCTGGCGGACTCTGCTCGCTGACCCCACGCCCGCGAAGCCCCATCCGTCATGGACCAATTTAGACAAAAAAAGAGTGAGAAAAAATTTACCGAATCCGACGGTTGCTATGAAAAGTGGGACTCAAAAATTACTGTTGCATGTGGATTGGACGGCCCAGATTCGTTTGCCCCTTCAGACCCCCTGGTTGAGAGGGTAGTCTTTGAACATTTATAGAAGTAATGTGGCAACCATGACGGACCCATGATTGTTTTTCTTTCTTTGGTACTCGTTACTTGATACTTGATACTTTATATGTTTAATAAAAGGCCGTGTGCATCAATTGATGCAGAGGCTGGGGCTGTTGCTCCTTTATCGAAAAATCGAAAAAAGTCAACTTTACAAAAATTGATAAAACATATAAAGAAAAAGATCAATATCTACAATTCCAAATCTATATAATATAAATATATGTTTCATGGCGATTCTAATACAATAGATTTTATATTATATTATAGACATTAATATTTTTAAATATTTGGTTAAACTTTATAAAGTTTAACTTTGATCAAACCCAGAATGCAAAGTATATAGAGGGTCAAACCTTATTGTTAAGCTTATCGACATTTTTGTGGAACAGAATTAAAATGTTCAAACGGGCAAGGAATACACACACAAAGCAACACACAATGTATCGGAAATTCAATTCGGCTCCCGGGTGCATATGCTCCCTCTATCAAAAAGTTATATTTCGAAATGTCAAAAAAATTTGACAAAAAATTCTACATGTACGTTTCCACAAAATACGTATGTCCGTCAAGTTTCACAAAGAATCAATATGTTTTAAGGTCTGTATAAAAAAGAGAAAATTTATCTCCTAAAAAGCCTTATTTTCAGCATTGAATTTTGTCTTTTTACGCACGTCACACGACAAGTCGGATTTTTATGAAACGACTTTGTGAGCGTGTAGCACGTGAAGATGTTCGTGCGAATTTTTCGTTTCAATTTTTTAAAATTTTAAAATGTATGTAACATGTATTTCAAAATAAAGGGAGCATATGCTCCCATGTGCCAAAACACCATTCCCACAATGTATTTAGTTTATAGCCAAATCTAGCAAGTCGTCGAGTGGTGCATGTGTTCTACATAAAGGTGGTTTGTCCTTGTTGTTCTTCGAGCCCAAGGCATCGATCTGCTTCATATCAGCCTTCTCGACCTGGACGTTGACGAGTTCTTGTCTTCCTCTCGGGCATTTCCGCAGATTGGCCTATGGCACTACTAGATATCTAGACCAGAATCGATCATGTCCTGCGTGTACTTATCTTCGACCAGTGAGGCTTCATGAGGGTGTGGCGAAGCTTCGCTTTCTTGTTGGTGCCATGAGACATGTCTAAATATAGATTTTCATGATAATGACCAAGGTGGAAAAGGCAATGGTGGCTGCGACCGAAGATTTGTAACAGTAGAGAGGTGTATTGGTTGCGATGAAGAATTGCGGCACAAGTTCTCTTCATGTGTGTTGGGTGTTCGATGATTTGCAGCAGAGCCCTTGGCAAGAGGGGATGTCAGGACACTGGATTGTATTTTTGGTGATGCTCCTTTGAGTATCAAGTTGTTATTTCAGGGTGAAATTCCAATGTCCAACCTTCATTGATTGTACATAGCAAGAGCCTTGTTGAAGGCATTGTTTTGTGAACTCGGGATTTCTCCATGGTGAAAACCCAAGATCTTCGATCGGGACAACGCTTGTGCGTTGTTTCCTTCCTAGAGATGTTGCTTTTGGAAAACCTCTTTTTTTGGTCCGGTCATTGTCTTCAGTGGTGGTTATTGTTGATGTTGCGATTGTGAGTGTTCCATCACCGTGACGGAGTCTTTGTTCTATTTTGTCTCTTCTATTTTTTTTCTTGGGTGTGTGCATCCTTGAATGTCTTAAACATCTTGTTGCTGCAGAATATGTGTGTAATTAGTATATTCATGATATTAATATATTCCGTTTATTATCAAAAAATACAAAAAATAAAAAATGGCAAGAAGAAAAGAAATGAACCACTTGGCTCACCACTAATTTTGTTAATGATTCCCAATCAGCTCGGCAAAGGCAAGATTTGGCTATTGCATGGTAGCGAATCAAACCGTACGAAAAGTTACCATACACGTTTTTTTACTTATTAAGGCAACTCTTAATGTGTACCCTAAAAGGTGCAATTTTTGCAGCGATTCAAGCGAGCCCAACGTTATCTAGAGAGAAGTAATAGACCACGCCAATTTTTAGGATGGGAACACACCAATTATTTTTTGATGGGAATGCACCGAAAGTTCATCAGGGATGTCAGCACAACGGTTTATATATACGGCTCCAAATCCATCGATTTGTAAGCAACCCTGACCTCACCTGATCACACCAACAAACATTAGCATTTAGCACTGCACCCACACGCGCACACACCACGTTACAATTTTACAATGTGCCATTGCTCGGAGCAGCAAGCACAACGCCACCACGTCCATGAATCTCTGCTCCAGCCACCCGTGCTTTATGACCGGCCGAAGCAAGGGCGCGGTGGCGGCGGCGCTATCGCCGAGTTGGCCTCCATCGTGCGGCTTGCCGTGCCGATGGTCGCTGCGGGGCTGCTCATGTACGCGCGCTCCCTCGTGTCCATGATCTTCCTTGGTCGGCTCGGACGCCTGCCGCTTGCCGGTGGCTCTCTCGCGCTCGGCTTCGCCAACATCACCGGCTACTCGGTGCTCTCCGGGCTCGCCGCCGGCATGGACCCGGTGTGCGGCCAGGCGTTCGGAGCAGGCCGCACGTATGTGCTCACCACCGCGCTCCGCCGCACCGTCTCGCTGCTCCTGGCTGCGTCCGTCCCCGTCAGCCTGCTCTGGGTCGCCATGCACCGTGTCCTCGTCGCCACCGGCCAGGACCCCGACATTGCTGCCGCCGCGTACGAGTTCATCCTTTGCTCGCTCCCTGATCTCCTCGTGCAGTCCTTCCTCCATCCGATCCGCGTCTACCTCCGCGCGCAGTCAATTACGCTCCCGATCACATACGCGGCCGCCGCCACGCTCCTCCTCCACGTCCCCGTCAACTCCCTCCTCGTGCACGGCCTCCGCCTCGGGATCCGCGGCGTCGCGCTCGGAGCCGTTTGCGCCAACCTAAACTTCTTGCTGTTCCTCGTAGCCTACGTGTACTTCTCTGGGATAATGAATGGCAATGGCGGCGGCGATGGCAAAGGCGTATCATCAACGGCCGAGGAGGAACATGTGCTGGAGTGGGGACGCTTGGTGAGGCTCTCCGTGCACAGCTGCATGTCGGTGTGCTTGGAGTGGTGGTGGTACGAGATCATGGTCTTGCTCTGCGGCGTGCTCGCTGACCCGAAGGCGGCGGTGGCGGCTATGGGGATACTGATACAGACCACATCCCTGGTGTACATCTTCCCGCACTCCCTCGGATGCGCCGTGTCCACACGCGTCGGGCACGAGCTCGGCGCGGGGAGACCGGAACGCGCGCGCCTTGCGGCACACGTCGGCCTCGTCTGCGGCGCCGCGCTGGGGCTCGTGGCGTGCGCGTTCGCGGCGTCCGTGAGGGGCGTGTGGGCGCGGATGTTCACCGCCGACGCCGCCATCCTGCAGCTGGTGTCCGCGGCGCTGCCCATCCTTGGCGCCGCCGAGCTGGGCAACTGCCCGCAGACGGCGGGCTGTGGCGTGCTCCGCGGCAGCGCGCGGCCGGGGAAGGCCGCGAGGATCAACGTATCGGCGTTCTACGGTGTCGGCATGCCCGCCGCGCTGGCGCTAGCGTTCTGGCCGGCGCGGCTCGACTTCCGGGGCATGTGGGCCGGCATGCTGGCGGCGCAGCTTGTGTGCGCGGCGCTGATGCTGCGAACGGTGCAGCGCACCGACTGGGCAGAGCAGGCCGTTCGCGCGCGCGAGCTGACCGGCGCCGAGGTCGATGGCGACGTCAAAAGTGGGCATGCAGGCGCAGCAGAACTAAAGGCGGGCAACGGCTTGCTCGTGGTGACCGTGCTAAGTTGATCATGAGTATTCTTGACCTCTAAAGCATATTTTTGTTTTATCGTTTTCACCTTTATTCTTAGCTGTCCATTGGTATTTTTAGGATTTGGAACAATGGATATTGGAAGGAATCATTAGTGCATCCCTCTTCGTATTGAGAAGCATGCTCGATGTCTTTCGTGCTCTCTTTTTTTTTAAAAAAAAACATAAGTATCTAAACGCACTTTTGTGTATATATTTACTTATTTTGATCTGTATCTAGTCTATTTTAAAATATCAAAAAGATCTTACATTAGTGGACAGAAGAACAAACCATTTCCACGGCTCTGGTTCATGGTATGGGTGATCCTCTCTTTGTAAGTTCGCCAGAGATAATGAAAAATGTTTCTGCATATAGGCACTAGATGGAATCTTAATTTGTGATTTATGAACAAATATAAGACCGTGACAGTTCGTGATTTATGGGATGTTACGCACCCCATAAACCCTAAAATTCGTAGTAATTTTAAAAAATAAAATCTAAATCCTCCTGAAAACAAAATATGATCAAGCATTGTATTCTTATTAAAAATTTGTGGGTTCAAAATGATTCCTATGATATCCTTGGCAAAAAAAAAGGCAAAATTATGACGAATATAGCGTGAATAGTACATTGACATGGGGGTTTTCGAGTTTGTCTTACCTAGGATACAATAAAAGTAATTTCCTCGTGAAATATGTTTTATACAAGGACCATACTTGGTCATCTTTAATTCCCAAAAGAATTCAGAAATTTTTAAAATTTTACTTAAATTACTGTTTTTTCTTAGATGTACCGGGTGCTTGGCACCCACGAGCGTGGACGTATTTTCCTACTCCTATATTGTATAATTTTTATACTGGAGAAATTTGTCTTGTAACTTTCATAGCGCTCACAAATACTCTTCATTTTAATGGAAGCTTACAAGGATAAGTTTCTACTCAATATCTAAATGCATGAAGCTTTCCAAAAAAAATTAACTCATGTTCGAAAAAGTTCCGTATGAACATGGGGCATAAGTCACACAAAAAAAGAGCCCGAGGCATTAATTTCCCAAAATATTTTTATGCTTTAGTAAAATTTGGACAAATGATTGGGACAGATATAGAACACGATGAGTAAAAGTTAAGATAATTCAAGACAAACTGTGGCACTAAAATCACACGTGGCATGTGGCACTGTACAGTTTTGTTAACTTAATATGCTATTTGTGGGGCCTAAGTTGTGTTAACCTACATAGAAGTACAGGCTATGCATAGGATTTCATTGTTACTTGTGAATGATTTGAAGACATCATCATTCTCATGTGTATGCAGATGGGCATCCTTTTTATTAGTCACATAGTTCTGGTGTGTCGTGTTTAATGTGTCCTGTGGCATCTACTTTAAAGGCCTGAGTTCTGTGCAAATGATTACCCTGTTTCGAAATAAGGCTAATCTCAATTCGAAGCATATTATGTAAATTGTGTTCGCCAAGCAAAAATAGCTAGTGAAACATGGGTGTAGGCACACCTGTTTATTGAAAATTTGAAAAAAAACGCTATTGAAAAGTTTTTTTTTTGCATTTACATAGTACTTATTCGAGTCAATTCTCAAGGAAAAACGTGATTATATGTGACCTACATACAAATAACAAAATTGTGCAAATGAGACTATAATGATTGAATTTGTATTGTTCAAAAATATACAAATTTCATTTTTCTCTTTTTCGTGTATGCCACGTATGGCCGTATTTTTACTTGAGAATTGGCACGAGTAAGTATCAAAATAATACGTACATGCAAAAAATTATTTCAATTTTTTCCAAAAATTTTAAATGGATTTTTTGTATTTTTTAAAAAAGGGTGCACCTACACTCATGTCTACCAAATCCACGTTGTTTCATCAAGAGACTATTTAGCACTCGGCTGTTTTACAATTTGCATAAGTTGATTTTTCTTCCAATAACAAGATGACACGTGGACATTTGATTGCTTTCGAATTTATCAAAATTTGATATTTTACATGTAAGTAACAAATTTACGTACATGTAAGTGAATTTACATTGGTAGTGGGCTACTCACTCCGTCCTTGGGTACAAGAGCATTGTCAAAAATATATGATGCATCTATAGAAATCCACTAACACCAATCGAGAAAAACTAAAGTTGCATGCAGCCACAGAGAGAAAGTCATCAGATGCGATATGTTTAATTAGCCCAAAACACGAGAGCATTTTCACTTAATTAATCGTGCTATATCTTGAATATGATTTTGTGGTCTTGTATACAAAAACGTAGGGAGTATTACTAATTTACATGTAAACACTAGTGTAAATGGGATGTCATTTGTACCAAATAAGAATATGACACAAAAGAAAACCAAATGGCACTATCGATCTACCATGCATGCAATGGAGAAAAAGTAAAGTGGTGACGGAATGACAAACACTTGGTGTTTAAAAATCAATAGTGTTCATCAATGTCCCCTCCTCCCGGTGCGTCAAATACCAGTGAGCCGCTCACCCGGACTAAGGTTAACACTTTATGTGGTACAATAACTAGTATATGCTATTCTTTCAGTTATAGCGTAAGACACATGTGACTTTGTCTACTTATAAAAATGATCTAGTGACTACCGTTTTTATTTCATGACGTGTCCATGGGTTAGTGGTATTGAATTGCAGATAATTGAAAAGTTCGCCCCAAAAAAGTACTACTTGTATAATCCTTGAGCGGTAATTTTAGTTTGTCGTGTTAACCACTTTGTAGTAGTTTTTCACGAGGCGGAAACTACCTAAAGTTTTCCCAAAAGAAATTTCCTATTATAAATCTATTCAAGCGCATATTTCTGCGATGGTAATTTTCCTAAAGGCACGCAGGGTGTAGTGATTTTTACACAGATCCTTAACCTCAGCCATACTTCTAGACCAGTAGTTACTCCTCGGTGCATAATTCTTCAGCGGTAATTCCCAAAAATTAACCCAATATTCACCACCTCAGTTCCATTACTCGTGGAAAATCATGTTGTGTTCTTCTATAGTACAATCGAAAAAATATACTTGCTCCACCGCCTTTGGCCTCTTTCTCCTGTGAGAGTGATGGGACTACTTCCTTAAAGAGTCTTTTATTCGTGTTGGCAGTAGGGGCCCTGTGAACCGTGGATTTTTTTTTTGCTTTTTAAAATTTCTGAATTCAATAGTAATTTAATTACCCCTCCAATTTTTTCATTGGAGTATAATTCATGCCCGGTAATTTTAATTTGTCGCCCTAAGTATTTTGTTGTAGTTTTTGGCGAGGCGGAAACTACCTAATTTTTTTCCAAAAGCAACTTCCCGGTAGAAATATTTTTAGGGCGCATATTTATGCGACAAAACGATACCTCGTTTTCCCATTAACTATGTGCGGTAATTTCTCAACAGCGTGCAAGCATGGCAATTTTTACACGAATCTTCAACCTCAACCGTACCACTTGTCAGTAGTTCGTCACTGATGCATAATTCTTCAATAGTAATTCCCAAAAATATCCAACACCTCCTCTACCTGGGAAAATAATGATGTGTTCTTCTACGGTACCATCAAAAAATATAATTGCTCCACCATCTGTCGCCTCTTTCACCTTGGAAGTATACTATTACCTCCTTCTACGATACCTTTAGAATGATATACTTACTCCATCACCCGCCGCCTCTTTCAGCAAGAGAAAATAATATCATTTTCCTTTGTAGCAATTCCAGAAACAAAAAATACTCCACCATCCGTCGCCACTTTTAGTCGATGAAAATACTATTGCCTTCTTTCCGGTATGTACAAAAAGAACTTGCTCTGTCGTACATCAAAATTTGCAACCGGTGCGCATTGTACTCGCTCCAGGAACTGCACCAAAAATACAACTTCTAATAGCAAAGGGTATTTTTAAGATGTTATAAATAAGTGATTTTATAATTTTATCCTTCGTGTCTTTCCCTGATTGAGGATTTTCACCCTTCTACTTCTGCTTCTTCTTCCCACAATTGAGATTTCTATTAAGGAACAATGTTGCGCTCGCGCATTCTTTGTGAGGAAATCAGCTTTTTCAACTGTGCCTATGGGCGTTGGAAAAAAAAAAAGTCCATGGTGCTACAATACGCATTTTAGGTTTCTTAATCAGTACTCCCTCCTCGAAATAGGGTTTCGCCCCGCTATATAAATATAGCAACTAACCGATACAACAAGCAAGCTAGGGCTGTAGCACAACCAAGCCGAAAAGAAAAAATACAAAGGGAAAAGAAACTAATGCCGACACTGAGCAGGTCGACGAAAATGAGGACAGCCCGCAACCGTTGCGTCCTCCGGAGAAGTAGTACTTCCACACCAACACTTTGCAGTACTACCTCCGTCCCAGTTTACAGGGCCTACACGTATCCCAAGATCATCAATTTGATCAATATAATATAAAATTTTCACCATAAAAATTATACCGTTGAAAAGTATAAGATCTGAGCTTTCTAATGATATATATTTTTAGTATATATCTTATGTTACGTTGGTGAAATTGACAACCTAGAGATACGTGCAAGACCTGTAAACCGGGACGGAGGGAGTACTTCAAATAATCCATATATTGTAGTACTCAGAGCATCTCCAGTCGCGTCCCCCAAAGCGATTTGGGGCGCGCCGGACAAAAAAAGCGTTCCAGCCGCGTCCCCCAAAGCCCATTTTTGTCCGGCGCGGCCCGATACGGTGTCCGGCGCCCCGAGCCCGTCCCCGTCCCACGGGGACGCTCCGGGGACGCCGGACACAACGAAAGCGAGGCGGGGAGTGGCGGGGCCGACGCGTCGGCGGCACGGAAGGCTAAAACCCCGTCGCCTACCTTTGGTCAAGCGACGTTAATGGCGTCCCTGTTTTCCCGGGCGACGCAGGGACGCGTCTCGTCGTGCATGGCCGCGTGGCCGTCCGCGCCGGAGTTATTGCGTGCAACCACCCGCTGCCGCCGCTGTTTTAAGGCGCCCTGCAGTTAGCGCCGCTCATCCTTCCAGATCCTCTCCTCGCCGCTCAAAAAATGTCGTCCTCCCGCAAGATCGCCGCGGCGAACGGCTTCGGACGCGGCAGCCTCACCGTGGCGGAGGCGTGGGCGCTGTACCGCGCCCGGTATCCAGCCCCGCCGGACATGCGGCTGCTGCAAGCGGCGGCGGCTGGAGGATGGCCGTGAACGGCATTGGCGTTCCGCCGCCGCCGAAGCCGCGCACGGACCAATGGTGGGACGCCGTCATGGCCCGGCGGGCTCAACTCACCGCGGAGGAGCGGAGGGATCCGACGTGGGCGGTCGAGAACAACGACGCTCGGTGGACGTCGTACTTCCAGGCGAAGTACGACGTCGAGATGCACAGCACCGACGGGCTCGTCGGCGGCCCCAACAGCTGGAACAAGGACGGCCGCGCCCTGTTCTGGGGCGTTCCGGGGCGCACCCTCGAGAACGTCATCCGCGGCATCCGCAACGGCGCCCCGCGGCTGGAGATGCCGTCGTCGCCGCCGCCGTCTCCTCAATGGCAGCCGAGGAGGACGACGTACTCGTCCTCCTCGCACTCTTCTTCCTCGGGACCGGCGCGATCGACGCCGTCCTCGTCGTACCGGTCGGCGCCCTACACCGTCCCCAAACGGGAGGTCAAGGAGGAGCCGGCGACGCCCGTCAACACAAGGCGTGGCGGCAGCGGCAGCGGGCGGCAGCAAGGGAGGCGCGGCGGCGCCCTCCTCATCCCGAAGCCGGAGGTGAAGGAGGAGCCGGAGGAAGCGTCGCAGGCGGCGCTGCCGGCGGAGTACGAGCGGCAGCAGCGGCTCATCGCCGGCAGCGACGACCCCGAGGACTGCCCGGGGCTGCGGGCGGCGTTCATGGCGTCCATGGACGACAAGGACGCTCGGAGGGGCGACCTGGACGCGGCGATCGCCATGTCCATCCTCGACTCCGGCAAGCCGCTGGTGGACCTCACCGACGACGGCGAGGCAGGACCAAGCGGCTTGGTGAAGGACGAGCCCGTGGACGAGCCCGTCGACGAGCGCGGCAAGCGGGAGGTCGTCACCGACGAGATGTACAACTTCCAGCAGTACTACGACGCCTCCGGCCGCCGCAAGCGGTTCTAGATTAGGTTTAGTTTTAAAGTTAGTCAAATTTCGTTCGAATCTATGTAAATTTGGACGAATCTAATCGAATCTAGTTAAGTTTAAAATTTGCGAAATTTTGTTTGGGGGACGCGACTGGGGAGCGACGTCCCCCAAACGCGGCACGAACGAAACACGTCCCCCAAACGCTCAATCCGGCGCGGTTTGGGGAACGGTTTGGGGGACGCGACTGGAGATGCTCTCAACATACTATAACAAATTGTCTAACAGCTAAGGGCGCGGCGTGTCGCCGAGTAAATATAATGTCCGGTTCAATCTTCTTTTCTGTAGCTATACAGCTAGTTGTACCCTCGGAGATGTGCACTTAGTTTATGCGCACAAAGATCCCAGCATGTTCCTTGCAGAGGAGCACACAAAAGGCAATTTGTTCAAGTTCCAACAAAGGCTCTATGGATTACATTAACTAATGAAGCTGACCAGGGCACACGCAATTATACTAGGATAATGTTAAATGGTAAACCTTTTTAGGCGAGATATTGTTGTAAACCTGAGCTCGTAGTACAGTTAGCTAGCTTTCTCCAGATTATAGAACTGCAGCGCTATGATGTTGGCAACAGAGCATGCATGTGCAAGCATGCCCGTTTTGCTCCCAGCTAGACCGAGAGCAGCAATTTCACAAAACACACATAGCAGCTCTGATCCCATCGTAGTAGCTCAAAAACCGATCCTGTTGAAACAAAAAAAACAAACCTGTAGTCCGGTACTCGTAGAAGCTATCTAACATCCTGCTTGATGGCGCCTTCGTTCTGGTTGTGGATTGGGAGTTCAGAAATTTGATCGATGCATTGAGCACTGGTGGGGAAGACAACTACCAATGAATCGAAATGCCCAGCGATCTCTTGGTTCTATCCATCGGACCAGATCGCGTGATACCTCTATCTGTCGGCGTACCTCCGCTAGCTAATTAAGCAGTCGGCTGATGAACTTTCGCAGAGTGCGTGCGATCCAGGGACGGAGACAGGGGAGCTAGGAGAGCTCCTTATTTATGTGATTTTAGCTAGTTCTGCCTTCCTTATATTAAGATTGTCCCCCTTATACTTCATTTCTGGCTCTGCGATCCGTCTTTTGCTGTGATGATTCCCATCGATCGCACGAGCACGAAGAGAGGAGCTGGCCTGTGGCCTGGAGGATACAGCATGCATGTGGCCATGTGTTGTCGCCGGACGGACGGATCCATGCATGGTCCTCGCACTCGCAGGCATGTATTCCGCATGTGGGTAATTCAGCCACTTGCTGAATCCACCAATCGTTTGCTGCTGAACAAGTGAACAGTGTATGCATTTGTTGTTTGCATGAAGTTCTGCAGTAGTGTGGGCTTTCACGCCCTTGTCGACCACGCCCGGTATGTGTTTTCCAGATGATCGAACGCCCCTCATCCTCACGCCGGACGACGGGCGTGGTTCGGTGGGAGGGACGCCGGGGTGGCGCTCGCGGCAGGACCATATGCATGCATCGATCCCGCGCCCGCGTGCTCAATAATCGTGCCGGCGCCGCCGCCGTGGGCCGCCTGACCGACGGATCAATGAATGCTGCTCAGGCAAGGCGATGGTGGTCGCATCGCATGGGGATGTATACGCAGGTGATCGATCGACAGCGAACCCCTCCATATGCTGGGGACGACGAGCTAGATGCCTGTCTAGCTAGGAGAGTGACCCATCCTCTAACGCACGCACTTGTCCAGCTTCGATTGGTCCGCGAGAATGACAAAGGAGCGCTAGTCGCTCGATCGGCACGCTTGCAGTTGGTTGAGTGGTTAACCGCGCGGGCGCTGCGTAAGGGCATGTACCTCTGGTGGGCCGCACGATCTGCCGCGTGTGTGCTCGAGATGATCCGGCCCACCCGGCAAGAACGCTTGTTCTTCGCTGAAACCTCTAGTAGCCTGGATGGGAAACTACAATCCCCAACTAGTTACGGCTGTACCTTTTTTTTACACTTCTAAATTTTCAAAAAATGTAAACTAAAATTGTGGACCTAGATAGTGTTGTACATTTTGCATCTGTGAAGTTTCATCCAAAAATATAACAATATGTGATCTACATAAAAGAATAAATTGCGTGTAAGTAGTACATGGCACTATTCACTTATGTCTTCTCTATTTTGCGCAGGTCACATATGATCATATTTTGACACAAAAATCTTGTAGGTTCAAAACATATGTTATAACCAATGTCCTTAATTTTTGTTTACGATTTTTGGAAACTTGGAATTGTCACAAAAGAAGTAGGGTGCACCCACAACTAGTTGTGGAATATTCCCTCCCTGGACTGGATGATGGCTCAGTCCTATACACCGATCATGTTGGTGCCTACAAGGCACCGCACACCTTGGTCGGATATTGGGCCTAGCCCATTTAGCTTTATTTTCCGTTTTCTGTTTCTGTTTTTCGTTTTTCATGTTTTCTTTCTATTTCCTTTTATTTTTTGTTTATTTTTTATTTTTGTTTAAAATTTAATATAAGAATTATTAAAATTTTAAAAAGTGAAAAAAGTGAAAAAAAAATTAAATACGAAAATTGTTCAAAATTGAAAATTGCTTAAATTTAAAATTTGTTCAAATTTGAGAAAATGTTAAGATTAGAAAAATGTTCAAATTCAGAAATTGTTCGTATATAAAAAATAATAAATTTTCGAAAATAATGTTTTCAAAATTTAGAAAATATACAAATTTAAAATCTATACCTAATAATAAAGGAGCTAAGGTTTCTGCCAAAAAGTTTCGTCAACGCTTTTTTTTGGACCGTTTTGCCCTCCCACCAAAATAGATATTACCCCTCTACCACCCGTAAGTGAAAAACGGTTCAAAAAAATAACAGCCGATTGTCCGTCGGGCGTTCTTGCAGTTGAACCCAAGTTTGGTTTGTTTCGTCCGTCCCTTTCCGCGGAGAGCATGTCCTGAATTGAGTTCGTACCGAACACGATTACTAGATTTTCGTTTAATATATTAAAAAGTTTAGATTTTGAAAAAAAATGTTTCCCATAAAAGTTCACGTTAATTTTTTTATTTTTAAAAGACGTAGAAAAACAAAGAAAAGAACAGAAAAGGAGAAAATGGGAAAAGAAGAAGAAAAAAAGGACGTGGTTGGACCCTCGGGTGTGCAGCACCTAGTCCGCACCGACCAGGGTGGTGTATAGCACCCCCCCCCCACACACACACAGATGATCTGGCCATGTAATGACTCCCGTTGGGTCAAATAGGGAGCTGACACCTAAAACTTTCCCCTTGGTGGGCCGCCGGACAGAGCTTGAGTGACTTGATGCTTTCAAGTCGCACGGTGACTTGGTGCCAACATGTACCACTCATCTCAGATCCAATGTTCCAGATCAACTATTATTTCAACCGAAAAACTAGAACTACTCAGAAAAAATGAAAAAATTTCAGCAAAAGTAAATGTCTCGTTTTGAAACTTGTGAATGTTTCATCCTATTTGGATGACTAGCTTGTGATTAAATATCATTTTACGTTTTCTAGCACTAGTTTAAATTAAATGCATATTTAATCACAAACCTTTGATTCAAATGGAATGAAAGTTCACCAGAATACAAATCGAAACATGCGTGATTTATTTGATTTTTTCAACTTTTGTGAGTAGTTTTAACTTTTTAGTTCAAATTTTAAGTCAATCGGGTACATTGGATGAGGGATGGATGCTGGATGTTGGCACCAAGTCACCGTGAGACTTGGAAACATCAAGTCAATGAATCTTTGGGTAATCCCGTGCGAGGGTGCGCATGCTGTGGAGAGGGATCTTCTAAGACTAGTCATAGTGGGGAGTAACATATAATATTGCAATGCATATGAAACTACTCTATCTTACTACCTTCATAATGCATAGTAACTTAGATGTAGTATCATGCATGGGTGTATTAATTAGCTTGTAGACTCATTCTATCTTGAAAAGTATGATGTTAATATCATATCATGTCATCAATTTGCATAGTTAGCAATGCATGTAGCTATATGTTACTACCTTAGTTACTCCCACTATGAGTAGTCTAATGTAACTGGCCTGTCTGAATTTTGGTCACCTGATGGGTTCCACATATTAGGCTGGTCATAGTGGGTAGTATCATATAGTAGTATCATGTATATGATACTTTTGTATGATACTAGACCCATAATGCATAATATCATAGACTAGTATCATAGTTTTGCTATATTAATTGATTTGTAGAATCTCAATACAAATTCGTGATGTGCGCTATGATACAGTATCTACTTATGATACTCTAATCTCCTCTCTCATCCATAATTATCTGACATATCAGCATTTTTGGTGGTGCTAGGATGCATGATACTAGCTATGATACTAGCACTATGGCTAGCTTTAGGGATCCAAAGGTAGTAATTGCTACATTAGAAGAGCCGCGTCACGTGTGCGCCGCAAGGTAGGTACATTGAACGTGTCGTGTGTAGGTCTATATGTTTTTGATGTCTACGCACGCTTCTATTCTTGTAGACAGTGTTGGGCCTCCAAGAGCAGAGGTTTGTAGAGCAGCAACAAGTTTCCCTTAAGTGAATCACCCAAGGTTTATCGAACTCAGGAAGGTAGAGGTCAAAGATATCCCTCTCAAGCAACCCTGCAATCACGGTACAAGAAGTCTCTTGTGTCCCCAACACACCTAATACACTTGTCAGATGTATAGGTGCACTAGTTCGGCGAAAAGATAGTGAAATACAACTAATATGGATGTATATGAGTGGTAATAACAATCTGAATAAAATATGGCAGCAAGTAAACATGTAACGGAACAGTAAATAAACGGAGATTCGATGTTTGGAAACAAGGCCTAGGGATCATACTTTCACTAGTGGACACTCTCAACATTGATCACATAACTGAATAAACAAATACTACTTTCTCTACACTCTCTTGTTGGATGACAAACACCATTCATTGTGTAGGGCTACAAGAGCTCCCTCAAGCCTCGAGTTAACAAGCTCCACAACATTCGGTGTTCATATTTAAGTAACCTTAGAGTGCATAATAGACCATTGCAATTATACCGAGTACTAACATAGCATGCACACTCGTCACCGTCGGAGCTATGAAAGGGGGAATAGATCGCATCAATACTATCATAGTAATAGTTAACTTCATAATCTACAAGAAATTACAATCATAACCTACGCCAAGTACTACATGATGCACACACTGTCAACATTACATCATGAAGGAGGAATAGAATACTTTAATAACATCACTAGAGTAGCACATAGATGATATTCAACTAGATCACAAAGCTCATGATCACATGAAGATCTCATGGGAGAGAGAGATGAACCACATAGCTACGGTACAACCCTTAGCCTCGGGGGAGAACTACTCCCTCCTCATCATAGGAGACAACAGCGTTGATGAAGATGGCGATGGTGTCGATGGAGATGCCTTCCGGGGGCAATTCCCCGTCCCGGCGGCGTGCCGGAACAGATACTTCTATCCCCCGAATCTTGGCTTCGCGATGGCGGCGGCTCTGGAACTTTTCTCGTATCGTGGCTTATTGGTCTCGAAGATTTAGGTTAGGGAGGCTTATATAGGCGAAGAGTCGGAGTCGGAAGGGCCACGGGGTCCCCTCACAGTAGGCCCCCCCCCCTTGGCCGTGCCGCCATGTGGGGTGGGGCCCCTGGCTCTCCTCTGGCCCCTCTTCGGTGCTCTGGAAGCTTCCTTGAAATATAAGATCGTGGGCGTTGATTTCGTCCAATTCCGAGAATATTTTTTTTGTAGGATTTCTGGAACCAAAAACAGCAGAAAACAGGAACTGGCACTTCGGCATCTTGTTAATAGGTTAGTTCCGGAAAATGCATATAAATAATGTAAAGTGTGTATGAAACATGTGAGTATCATCATAAAAGTAGCATGGAACATAAGAAATTATAGATACGTTTGAGATGTATCAAGCATCCCCAAGCTTAGTTCCTACTCGCCCTCGAGTAGGTAAACGATAACAAAGATAATTTCTTAAGTGACATGCTATCATAATCTTGATCAATACTATTGTAAAGCATATGAGATGAATGAAGTGATTCAAAGCAATGGTAAAGACAATGAGTAAACAACTGAACCATATAACAAAGACTTTTCATGAATAGTACTTTCAAGACAAGCATCAATAAGTCTTGCATAAGAGTTAACTCATAAAGTAATAAATTCAAAGTAAAAAGCTTTGAAACAACACAAAGGAAGATACAAGTTTCAGCAGTTGCTTTCAACTTCAACATGTTTATCTCATGGATAATTGTCAACACAAAGTAATATAACAAGTGCAATAGGTAAACATGTAAGAATCAATGGACACAGTTCACACAAGTGTTTGCTTCTAAGATAGAAAGAAGTAGGTAAATTGACTCAACAATAAAGTAGAAGAATGGCCCTTCGCAGAGGGAAGCATGGATTACTATTTTTGTGCTAGAGCTTTTCATTTTGAAAACATAGAAACAATTTTGTCAACGGTAGTAATAAATCATATGTGTTATGTATAAGACATCCTATAAGTTGCAAGCCTCATGCATAGATTACCAATAGTGCTCGCACCTTATCCTAATTAGCTTGGATTAACATGGATTATCATTGCATAACATATGTTTCAACCAAGTGTCATAAAGGGGTACCTCTATGCCGCCTGTACAAAGGTCTAAGGAGAAAGATCGCATTTGATTTCTCGTTTTTGATTATTCTCAACTTAGACATCCATACCGGGACAACATAGATAACAGATAATGGACTCCTCTTTTAATGCATAAGCATTCAACAACAGATAATATTCTCATAAGAGATTGAGGATTAATTGTCCAAACTGAAACTTCCACCATGATTCATGGCTTTAGTTAGCGGCCCAATGTTCTTCTCAAACAATATGCATACTCAAACCATTTGATCATGAAACTCGCCCTTACTTCAGACAAGACGAACATGCATAGCAACTCACATGATATTCAACAAAGGTGTAATAATTGGTGGCGTCCCCAGAAACATGGTTATCGCTCAACAAGCAACTTATAAGAAATAAGATACATAAGCTACATATTCTTTACCACAATAGTTTTTAAGGCTATTTTCCCATGAGCTATATATTGCAAAGACAAGGAATGAAATTTTAAAGGTAGCACTCAAGCAATTTACTTTGGAATGGCAGAAAAATACCACATAGTAGGTAGGTATTGTGGACACAAATGGCATAGTTTTTGGCTCAAGGATTTGGATGCACGAGAAGAATTCCCTCTCAATACAAGGCTAGGCTAGCAAGGTTGTTTGAAGCAAACTCAAGTATAAAACGGTGCGGCAAAGCTTACATATGAACATATTGCAAGCATTATAGGACTTTACATCGTCTTGTTGTTCAAACACCTTAACCAGAAAATATCCAGACTCTAGAGACCAATCATGCAAACCAAATTTTAACAAGCTCTATGTAGTTCTTCATTAATAGGTACAAAGTACATGATGCAAGAGCTTAAACATGATCTATATGAGCACAACAATTGCCAAGTATCAAATTATTCAGGACATTATACCAATTACCACATGCGGCATTTTCTCGTTTCCAACCATATAACAATTAACGAAGCGAGTTTCAACCTTCGCCATGAACATTAAGAATAAAGCTAAGAACACATGTGTTCATATGCAACAACGGAGCGTGTCTCTCTCCCACACAAGCATGAATTTATTCAGAGAATGAAAATAACAAAACAAAAACAAAAGCACACGAGACGCTCCAAGTAAAGCACATAAGATGTGACGGAATAAAAATATAGTTTCACTAGAGGTGACCTGATAAGTTGTCGATGAAGAAGGGGATGCCTTGGGCATCCCCAAGCTTAGATGCTTGAGTCTTCTTGAAATATGCAGGGATGAACCACGGGGGCATCCTCAAGCTTAGACTTTTCACTCTTCTTGATCATATTGTATCATCCTTCTCTCTTGATCCTTGAAAACTTCCTCCACACCAAACTCAAAACAAACTCATTAGAAGGTTAGTGCATAATCAAAAATTCACATATTCAGAGGTTACACAATCATTCTTAACACTTCTGGACGTTGCCCAAAGCTACTTAAAGTTAATGGAACAACGAAATCTATCCAACATAGCAAAACAGGCAATGCGAAATAAAAGACAGAATCTGTCAAAACAGAACAGTCTGTAAAGACGAATTTTTCAGGGGCACTTAACTTGCTTAGATGAAAAAGCTCAAGTTGAATGAAAGTTGCGTACATATCTGAGGATCACGCACGTAAATTGGCAGATTTTTCTGAGTTACCTACAGAAGGGGCTGCTCAAATTCGTGACAGTAAGAAATCTGTTTCTGCGCAGTAATCCAAATCTAGTATCAACCTTACTATCAAAGACTTTACTTGGAACAACAATGCAATAAGATAAAGATAAGGAGAGGTTGCTACAGTAGTAACAACTTCCAAGACACAACAAAACAGTAGCGAAATAAAGACATGGGTTATCTCCCAAGAAGTGCTTTCTTTATAGCCATTAAGATGGGCTCAGTAATTTTAATGATGCACTCGCAAGAAACAAGAGTTGAAGCAAAAGAGAGCATCAAAAGCAAGTATGAAACAAATTTAAGCCTAACCCGCTTCCTATGCATAGGAATCTTGTAAATAAACAAGTCATTTAGGCATAATGAAACAAGCATAGAAAAGTAACACAAGCGCAACTTCAAGATTCTCAACATAAAGAGGGGAAACTTAATATTATTAAGATGCATATAACCATGTTTCCTCTCTCATAATAACTTTCAGTGGCATCATGAACAAACTCAACAATATAACTATCACATAAAGCATTCTTATCATGAGTCTCATGCATAAAATAATTACTACTCCCAACATAAGCATAGTCATTCTTATTAATTGTAGTGGGAGCAAATTCAACAAAGTAGCTATCATTATTATTCTCATCATCAAATATAAGAGGCATAGTATAATCATAATAAACTTTATCCTCCGTAGTAGGTGGCACCAAAATACCACTATCATTATAATCATCATAAATGGGAGGCAAAGTATCGTCAAAGTAAATTTTCTCCTCCATGCTTGGGGACTAAAAATATCATGCTCATCAAAACCAGCTTCCCCAAGCTTAAATTCTTCCATAGCATTAGCAACAATGGTGTTCAAAGCATTCATACTAATAACATTGGCATTATCATGCATATAAAGTTCCACAGGTTTTTTAATTTTCTCTGCAACAATGGTGTTCAAAGCATTCATACTCTAGTATTTTTGTTGTTTTCCATTAAGCCTAACTAGTGTAAACAAGAAACAAAAAGATGCAATTGCAGGATCTAAAGGAAATAGCTTCGAGCACTCACACACCGGCAACAAGACTAGGAGATATCTTAGTAGTCGGAGGATGAGAATACCTTTTACCTTACCTCCCCGGCAACGGCGCCAGAAAATAGCTTGCTGTCCACAACTGGCGCGTGGTTGATGTGGGAGGTAGAAATCTCTGTGGTGTAGTTTTTCTTCGTTCCCCGGCAACGGCGCCAGAAAATAGCTTGATGTCTATGCACGCTTCTATTCCTGTAGACAGTGTTGGGTGATGACCCACAAGTATAGGGGATCGCAGCAGTCTTCGCGGGTAGTAAAACCCAATTTATTGATTCGACACAAGGGGAGGTAAAGAATACTTATAAGCCTTAACAACTGAGTTGTCAATTCAGCTGCACTGGAAAAGCACTAGCAACAGGGGTGATGTGAAAGTAGCAATGATATGAGAGCAGTAGTAACGAGTAACACGACAGCGAGTAATAGTAATATGAGAGCAATGGCACCGAGAAAATAGTTGATACTACTTCCAATGACATGTAGAACGAGTATATGATGATGAAAGATGGACCGGGGTTCCCGGCTATCTACACTAGTGGCCACTCTCCAATAACAAGTGTTGGGTGAACAAATTACGGTCGGGCAATTGATAGGATTGAAATAGCATTAAGACAGAATATCAAGATCATTAATCATGTAGGCATGTTTTCCAATTATAGTCGTACGTGCTCACAATGAGAAACTTGCACAACATCTTTTGTCCTACCAGCCGGTGGCAGCCGGGCCTCAAGGGAATCTACTGGATATTAAGGTACTCCTTTTAATAGAGCATCGGAGCAAAGCATTAACACTCCGTGAAAACATGTGTCCCTCACATCACCGCCATCCCCTCCGGTTGTCCCGATTCTTGTCACTTCGGGGCCTTTGGTTCCGGACAGTGACATGTGCATACAACTTGTAGATACAATCTAAGAAATAATTATAAAGCTCAAATCTAAGATCATGCCACTCGGGCCCTAGTGACAAGCATTAAGCATAACAAGATTGCAGCAACAATAACTTCATAAACTTTGTAGATAGACAATCATAACGTAACAATCCATCGGATCCCGACAAACACAACACCGATTACATCGAGATGAATCTCAATCATGTAAGGCAGCTCATGAGATCATTGTATTGAAGTACATGGGGAGAGAATACCAACTAGCTACAGCTAGAACCCGTAGTCCATGGGGGAACTACTCACGGAGCATGATGGAGGCGATGGCGTTGATGGAGATGGCTTCCGGGGGCACTTCCCCGTCCCGGCAGGGTGCCGGAACAGAGACTTCTGTCCCCCGAATTGGAGTTTCGTGATGGCGGCGGCGCCCCTGGAGTCTTTCTGGAGTTTCGTCAATTGGTATCGCGTTTTTAGGTCGAGACGGCTTTAATAGGCGAAGAGGCGGAGTCGGAGGGGCGACAGGGTGGCCCCACACCAGGCCGGCGCGGGCCCAGGCCAGGCCGCTGATACGTCTCCGACGTATCGATAATTTCTTATGTTCTATGCCATATTATTGATGATACCTACATGTTTTATGCACACTTTATGTCATATTCGTGCATTTTCCGGAACTAACCTATTAACAAGATGCCGAAGTGCCGATTCTTTGTTTTCTGCTGTTTTTGGTTTCAGAAATCCTAGTAACGAAATATTCTCGGAATTGGACGAAATCAAGACCCGAGGGCCTATTTCGCCACGAACCTTCCAGAAGACCGAAGAGCATACGAAGTGGGGCCACGAGGTGGCCAAACCACATGGCGGCGCGGCCAAGGGGGCCCGCGCCGCCCGTGGTGTGGGCCCCTCGTCGGCCCCCGACTCGCCCTTCCGCCTACTTAAAGCCTCCGTCGCGAAACCCCGATGCGAAAAACCACGATACGGAAAACCTTGCGAGACGCCGCCGCCGCCGATCCCATCTCGAGGGATTACGGAGATCTCCTCCGGCACCCTGCCGGAGAGGGGATTCATCTCCCGGAGGACTCTACACCGCCATGGTCGCCTCCGGAGTGATGAGTGAGTAGTTCACCCCTGGACTATGGGTCCATAGCAGTAGCTAGATGGTTGTCTTCTCCTCATTGTGCTTCATTGTTGGATCTTGTGAGCTGCCTAACATGATCAAGATCATCTATCCGTAATACTCTATGTTGTGTTTGTCGGGATCCGATGGATAGAGAATACCATGTTATGTTAATTATCAAGTTATTGCATATGTGTTGTTTATGATCTTGCATGCTCTCCGTTATTAGTAGAGGCTCTGGCCAAGTTGATGCTAGTAACTCCAAGAGGGAGTATTTATGCTCGATAGTGGGTTCATGCCCGCATTGACACACGGGACGAGTGACGAAAAGTTCTAAGGTTGTGTTGTGCTGTTGCCACTAGGGATAAAACATTGATGCTATGTCCGAGGATGTAGTTATTGATTACATTACGCACCATAATTAATGCAATTGTCTGTTGTTAGCAACTTAATACTGGAAGGGGTTCGGACGATAACCTGAAGGTGGACTTTTTAGGCATAGATGCAGTTGGATAGCGGTCTATGTACTTTGTCGTAATGCCCAATTAAATCTCACTATACTTATCATGACATGTATGTGCATTGTTATGCCCTCTCTATTTGTCAATTGCCCGATTGTAATTTGTTCACCCAACATGCTTTTATCTTATGGGAGAGACACCTCTAGTGAATTGTGGACCCCGGTCCATTCTTTTAATACTTGAAATACAAATCTGTCGCAATACTTGTTTTACTTGTTTTCTCTGCAAACAATCATCTTCCACACAATTCGGTTAATCCTTTGTTACAGCAAGCCGGTGAGATTGACAACCTCACTGTTTCGTTGGGGCAAAGTACTTTGGTTGTGTTGTGCAGGTTCCACATTGGCGCCGGAATCTCTGGTGTTGCCCGCACTACATCCCGCCGCCATCAACCTTCAACGTGCTTCTTGGCTCCTCCTGGTTCGATAAACCTTGGTTTCTATCTGAGGGAAAACTTGCTGCTGTGCGCATCATACCTTCCTCTTGGGGTTGCCTAACGAACGTGTGAAATACACGCCATCAAGCATATTTTCTGGCGCCGTTGCCGGGGAACTGAAGAAAAGCTACACCACAAAGATTTATAGCTCCCACGTCAACTACACGCCAGCATATTTTCTGGCGCCGTTGCCGGGGAGATCAAGACACGCTGCAAGGGGAGTCTCCACTTCTCAATCTCTTTACTTTGTTTTTGTCTTGCTTTATTTTATTTACTACTTTGTTTGCTGCACTTATATCAAAACACAAAAAAATTAGTTGCTAGCTTTACTTTATTTACTGTCTTGTTTGCTATATCAAAAACACAAAAAAATTAGTTTACTTGCATTTACTTTACTCATCATGTTTCCTTTTAATTTTACCACAAAAAACATACCGGTAGGACAAGGGTCTATCATTGGGAGAAACAATATAGAAGAATTTTTCACCCATGTTAGTACCGTTGAAGATTTTGAAGATAGACACTTGGTAGAACTTGCTCCTACTTATGAAATTGCTGCTGCTGCTTTAGTTCGCCTGTTGGAAACTAAATTTGTTAATCTCAATCCTATAATCCAACACATGTTTCTTACACTTGGTGATTTGGAAGAGGGGGAAAAGAAAGATTTTGTTTTAGAAACCCTTCTTAGAGAATTTGGTGGTCTAGCAAGAGAGGCTAGAAAGGTCTTCGCTAAATTTAATATGCTTGGTTCTCATACTAATTTTGTTAGTCTCCTTGAAAAAATGGATATGGATAGGATAAGGTACACTAATAACGCTAATGATGGTGGGGAGATCAAAGCACCAATACCATGTAAACTCCTAGCTATGAATGATGCACTAGAACATAACTATGCTTGGCTTGTTCCTGAAAATTTGTTTGATAAGAGTAGCAAGCCCAAGACTAATGAAAAGGGAGACGCTGAAACTTATGTATCCAATATACTATGCATGGTTGAGAAAACTCCAAACCCCGCTGTAGATGCACCATTCTCCGATAATACTTGATATACACTTTCTGCGCCTAGCTGAAAGGCGTTAAAGAAAAGCGCTTATGGGAGACAACCCATGTTTTTACTACAGTATTTTTGTTTTATATTTGTGTCTTGGAAGTTGTTTACTACTGTAGAAACCTCTCCTTATCTTAGTTTTGAGTTTTGTTGTGCCAAGTAAAGTCTTTGATAGTAAAGTAAGTACTAGATTTGGATTACTGCGCAGTTCCAGATTTCTTTGCTGTCACGAATCTGGGTCTACCTCCCTGTAGGTAGCTCAGAAAATTAATCCAATTTACGTGCATGATCCTCAGATATGTACGCAACTTTCATTCAATTTGAGCATTTTCATTTGAGCAAGTCTGGTGGCCTAATAAAATCCATCTTTACGGACTGTTCTGTTTTGACAGATTCTGCCTTTTATTTCGCATTGCCTCTTTTGCTATGTTGGATGAATTTCTTTGATCCATTAATGTCCAGTAGCTTTATGCAATGTCCAGAAGTGTTAAGAATGATTGTGTCACCTCTGAACATGTGAATTTTTATTATGCACTAACCCTCTAATGAGTTGTTTCGAGTTTGGTGTGGAGGAAGTTTTCAAGGATCAAGAGAGGAGTATGATGCAATATGATCAAGGAGAGTGAAAGCTCTAAGCTTGGGGATGCCCCGGTGGTTCACCCCTGCATATTCTAAGAAGACTCAAGCGTCTAAGCTTGGGGATGCCCAAGGCATCCCCTTCTTCATCGACAACATTATCGAGTTCCTCCCCCGAAACTATATTTTTATTCAGTCACATCTTATGCACTTTGCTTGGAGCGTCGATTTGTTTTTGTTTTTGTTTTGTTTGAATAAAATGGATCCTAGCATTCACTTTATGGGAGAGAGACACGCTCCGCTGTAGCATATGGACAAGTATGTCCTTAGGCTCTACTCATAGTATTCATGGCGAAGTTTCTTCTTCGTTAAATTGTTATATGGTTGGAATTGGAAAATGCTACATGTAGTAATTCTAAAATGTCTTGGATAATTTGATACTTGGCAATTGTTGTGCTCATGTTTAAGCTCTTGCATCATATACTTTGCACCCATTAATGAAGAAACACTTAGAGCTTGCTAATTTGGTTTGCATATTTAGTTTCTCTAGAGTCTAGATAATATCTAGTATTGAGTTTTGAACAACAAGGAAGACGGTATGGAGTCTTATAATGTTTAAAATATGTCTTTTATGTGAGTTTTGCTGTATCAGTTCATCCTTGTGTTTGTTTCAAATAACCTTGCTAGCCTAAACCTTGTATCGAGAGGGAATACTTCTCATGCATCCAAAATACTTGAGCCAACCACTATGCCATTTGTGTTCACCATACCTACCTACTACAAGGTATTTATCCGCCATTCCAAAGTAAATTGCTTGAGTGCTACCTTTAAAATCCCATCATTCACCTTTGCAATATATAGCTCATGGGACAAATAGCTTAAAAACTATTGTGGTATTGAATATGTACTTATGCACTTTATCTCTTATTAAGTTGCTTGTTGTGCGATAACCATGTTTCTAGGGACGCCATCAACTATTCTTTGTTGAATATCATGTGAGCTGCTATGCATGTCCGTCTTGTCCGAAGTAAGAGAGATCTACCACCTTTATGGTTGGAGCATGCATATTGTTAGAGAAGAACATTGGGCCGCTAACTAAAGCCATGATTCATGGTGGAAGTTTCAGTTTTGGACATACATCCTCAATCTCATATGAGAATAATAATTGTTGCCACATGCTTATGCATTAAAGAGGAGTCCATTATCTCGTTGTCCATGTTGTCCCGGTATGGATGTCTAAGTTGAGAATAATCAAAAGTGAGAAATCCACAATGCGAGCTTTCTCCTTAGACCTTTGTACGAGTGGCATGGAGGTACCCCATTGTGACACTTGGTTAAAACATGTGCATTGCAAAGATCCGGTAGTCCAAGCTAATTAGGACAAGGTGCGGGCACTATTAGTATACTATGCATGAGGCTTGCAACTTGTAAGATATAATTTACATAACTCATATGCTTTATTACTACCGTTGACAAAATTGTTTCATGTTTTCAAAATAAAAGCTCTAGCACAAATATAGCAATCGATGCTTTCCTCTTTGAAGGACCATTCTTTTTTACTTTTATGTTGAGTCAGTTCACCTATCTCTCTCCACCTCAAGAAGCAAACACTTGTGTGAACTATGCATTGATTCCTACATACTTGCATATCTCACTTGTTATATTACTCTATGTTGACAATTATCCATGATATATACATGTTACAAGTTGAAAGAAACCGCTGAAACTTAATCTTCCTTTGTGTTGCTTCAATGCCTTTACTTTGATTTATTGCTTTATGAGTTAACTCTTATGCAAGACTTATTGATGCTTGTCTTGAAGTACTATTCATGAAAAGTCTTTGCTTTATGATTCACTTGTTTACTCATGTCATTACCATTGTTTTGATCGCTGCATTCACTACATATGTTTACAAATAGTATGATCAAGGTTATGATGGCATGTCACTTCGTAAATTATCTTTGTTATCGTTTTACTCGCTCGGGACGAGCGGAACTAAGCTTGGGGATGCTTGATACGTCTCCGACGTATCGATAATTTCTTATGTTCTATGCCATATTATTGATGATACCTACATGTTTTATGCACACTTTATGTCATATTCGTGCATTTTCCGGAACTAACCTATTAACAAGATGCCGAAGTGCCGATTCTGTCGTTTTCTGCTGTTTTTGGTTTCGAAATCCTAGTAACGAAATATTCTCGGAATTGGACGAAATCAAGACCCGGGGCCTATTTCGCCACGAACCTTCCGAAGACCGAAGAGCATACGAAGTGGGGCCACGAGGTGGCCAAACCACATGGCGGCGCGGCCAAGGGGGCCCGTGCCGCCCCGTGGTGTGGGCCCCTCGTCAGCCCCCGACTCGCCCTTCCGCCTACTTAAAGCCTCCGTCGCGAAACCCCGATGCGAAAAACCACGATACGGAAAACCTTGCGAGACGCCGCCGCCGCCGATCCCATCTCGGGGATTCCGGAGATCTCCTCCGGCACCCTGCCGAGAGGGGGATTCATCTCCCGGAGGACTCTACACCGCCATGGTCGCTCTCGGAGTGATGAGTGAGTAGTTCACCCCTGGACTATGGGTCCATAGCGGTAGCTAGATGGTTGTCTTCTCCTCATTGTGCTTCATTGTTGGATCTTGTGAGCTGCCTAACATGATCAAGATCATCTATCTCGTAATACTCTATGTTGTGTTTGTCGGGATCCGATGGATAGAGAATACCATGTTATGTTAATTATCAAGTTATTGCATATGTGTTGTTTATGATCTTGCATGCTCTCCGTTATTAGTAGAGGCTCTGGCCAAGTTGATGCTAGTAACTCCAAGAGGGAGTATTTATGCTCGATAGTGGGTTCATGCCCGCATTGACACCTGGGACAGTGACAGAAAGTTCTAAGGTTGTGTTGTGCTGTTGCCACTAGGGATAAAACATTGATGCTATGTCCAGAGGATGTAGTTATTGATTACATTACGCACCATACTTAATGCAATTGTCCGTTGTTAGCAACTTAATATCGGAAGGGGTTCGGACGATAACCCGAAGGTGGACTTTTTAGGCATAGATGCGGTTGGATGGCGGTCTATGTACTTTGTCGTAATGCCCAATTAAATCTCACTATACTTATCATGACATGTATGTGCATTGTTATGCCCTCTCTATTTGTCAATTGCCCGACTCGTAATTTGTTCACCCAACATGCTTTTATCTTATGGGAGAGACACCTCTAGTGTACTCGTGGACCCCGGTCCATTCTTTTAATACTGAAATACAAATCTGTCGCAATACTTGTTTTACTTGTTTTCTCTGCAAACAATCATCTTCCACACAATTCGGTTAATCCTTTGTTACGAGCAAGCTCGGTGAGATTGACAACCTCACCATTTCGTTGGGGCAAAGTACTTTGGTTGTGTTGTGCAGGTTCCACGTTGGCGCCGGAATCTCCGGTGTTGCGCCGCACTACATCCCGCCGCCATCAACCTTCAAGGTGCTTCTTGGCTCCTCCCGGTTCGATAAACCTTGGTTTCTTTCGAGGGAAAACTTGCCGCTGTGCGCATCATACCTTCCTCTTGGGGTTGCCCAACGAACGTGTGAAATACACGCCATCGGCCGCGCCGCCTTAAGCAAAAACTTGGCACAGCCTCTACTACACAATTAGAGAAAAGTATGCAGATCACAACATTGTTAGGTATAGATTGATAATCAATAACATAACCATTCTTCATCCACTCCATCCCAACAAACACAACATATGGAAGATGCGTATGCATGATCTTTAGATCGTGTTAGAAAGCTCACAAGACCCGACAATGAAGCAATTAGAGAAGACTAACATCTAGCTGTTTGCTATGGACCCATAGTCCAGGGGTGAACTACTCACCTTACTCACTCCTGAGGCTTACCTCATGGCGGGGTGAAGAGTCCTGAGATGATTCCCTCTCCAAATAGGTGCTTATGCAATTCCTAATCCACACTCCAGATGGGATCATGGTATGAATTCTGAAGGGCTTTTCTGTATCGTGGCTCGGGACGGGTATTGTCGACGCAAGACTGGCAGGGCCATGTGTCAGAGGCGTCAATGGGGCCCCACACGCTAGGGCCGCGGGCTCCCTTTAGTTTCGCGCCGTCCCAGTGCATGGGCGCCCGTGGCCCACTGCTTTCCTACTGGAAGTCAAAATAGGGCCCTAGGCGTTGATTTCGTCTAATTCGAGAATATTTCCCTTACTAGATTAAACCAAAAACTAAAGTAGAACAAAGAATCGTTCTTTCTGTGATTCGTTATTAGGTTAGTGCCGAAATGCATAATATGACATAAAGTATGTATGTTACAGATAACAACAATAAAGTGGGCATGGAACATAAGAAAATTATCGACACGCCGGAGGCGATTACATCAGCATCCCTGCTTAGCCTCCCGCTGTCCTGGGTAGCAGTAAACGAAGAACAAAGATAATCTCGGAGTGACATGTCATCATACAACCTGATCATACTATTGTAAAGGCACATGTAATAATGTAAAATAGACTATCAAAACAATGGTAAACGACATGAGTAAACAAATGAATCATATAGCAAAGACTTTTCATGAATAGTACTTCAAGACAAGCATCAATCAAGTCTTGCATAAGAGTTAACTCATAAAGCAATAAATCAAAGTAAAGGGCATTGAAGCAAACAGTAAAGGAAGATTAAGTTTCAAATGCGTTGCTTTAACTTATAACATGTATATTCTCATGGATAATTGTCAACATAGAGTAATATAACAAGTGCAATATGCAAGTATGTAGGAATCAATGCACAGCTCACACAAGTGTTTGCTTCTTGAGGTGGAGAGAGATAGTGAACCAACTCAACATAAAAGTAAAAGAATGGTCCTTCACAGAGGAAAAGCATCGATTGCTATATTTGTGCTAGAGCTTTGATTTTGAAAACATGAAACAATTTTTGTCAACTGTAGTAATAAAGCATATGTATCATGTAAATTATATCTTACAAGTTGCAAGCCTCATGCATAGTATACTCAATAGTGCCCGCACCTTGTCCTAATTAGCTTGACTATCGGATTATCATCGCAATACATATGTTTTAACCAAGTGTCACAATGGGTACTCTATGCCGCCCGTACAAAGATGTCTAAGGAGAAAGCTCGCATTTGGATTTCGCTTTTGATTATTCTCAACTTAGACATCCATACTGGGACAACATAGACAAATAGATAATGGACTCCTCTTTAATGCATTAAGCATGTGACAACAATTAATTATTTTCTCATATGAGATTGAGGATATTTGTCCAAAACTGAAACTTCCACCATGAATCATGGCTTTAGTTAGCGGCCCAATGTTCTTCTCTAACAATATGCATGCTCTAACCATTCAAGGTGGTAGATCGCCTTACTTCAGACAAGACTTGAACATGCATAGCAACTCACATGATATTCAACAAAGAATAGTTGATGGCGTCCCTAAGAACATGGTTATCGACAACAAGCAACTTAATAAGAGATAAAGTGCATAAGTACATATTCAATACCACAATAGTTTTTAAGCTATTTGTCCCATGAGCTATATATTGCAAAGGTGAATGATGGAATTTTAAAGGTAGCACTCAAGCAATTTACTTTGAATGGCGGAAAAATACCATGTAGTAGGTAGGTATGGTGACACAAATGGCATAGTGGTTGGCTCAAGTATTTTGGATGCATGAGAAGTATTCCTCCTCGATACAAGGTTTAGGCTAGCAAGGTTATTTGAAACAAACACAAGGATGAACCGGTACAACAAAACTCACATAAAAGACATATTGTAAACATTATAAGACTCTACACTCGCCTTCCTTGTTGTTCAAACCTCAATACTAGAAATTATCTAGACTCTTAGAGAAACCAAATATGCAAACCAAATTTTAGCATGCTCTATGTATTTCTTCATTAATGGGTGCAAAGTATATGATGCAAGAGCTTAAACATGAGCACAACAATTGCCAAGTATCACATTATCCAAGACATTTTTAGCAATGCACTACACGTAGCATTCGTCCAATTCCAACTCATATAACAATTTAACGTAAGGAGATTCAACTGGCCATGAACGACTATGAGTAGAAGCCTTTCCTTCCAAGGACATATTTTGTCCATGTGCTTACAGCCGGAGCGTGCATCTCTCACACACAAAGTGAATGCTAGGGATCCATTTTATTCAAACAAAAACAAAAACAAAAACAAACCGATCGCTCCAAGACAAAGCACATAAGATGTGGCTGCTAGTAACATGTAGTTTCGCTAGAGGAACTCCGACAATGTTGTCGATGAAGAAGGGGATGCCTTGGGCATCCCCAAGCTCGTCGACTTGAGTCTTCTTAGACTATGCAGGGGTGAACCACCGGGCATCCCCAAGCTTAGAGTCTTTCACTCTCCTTGATCATATTGCATCATACTCCTCTCTTGATCCTTGAAACTTCCTCCACTCCAAACTCGAAAACAACTCATTAGAGGTTAGTGCACAATAAAATTCACATGGTTCAGAGGTAGACACAATCATTCTTAATGACTTCTGGACATTGCATAATGCTACCGGAGCATTAATGGACTGGAAAAATCCATCAAGCATAGCAAAACAA